>NC_053132.1:6157575-6340075 GCF_010015445.1 Perca fluviatilis
GATGCCATTACTCCAATATATATTTACATATCAAACAGTTGTTTGCTGCTATATTAATGTTCTGAATGTCGTGTATAGCGCCTTTAAAATACATACGTTAGCTTGTTGATAATTGAAATAGCATTGCCTTCAGCTTCAGAACCTTTTTGTATCTATCTATTTTTGTTTGTATTTGGATTGTACCTTTTAAAGTTTTATTATGCTACTTATTTTTTTACTTTATTAACAAAGATAAAATAGAACAAAGATATAGAGAAAACAGGATACAAAATAATTAGAAATGACAGGAAAGGGAACAGAACAAACACACAAATTGACCTTCAGTCTGCAAATAAAACCTTAATGTCATCAGAAGTCAACCCTGCGGTAAATTACCCTTCTATCTGTATCTTCAGCACAGATATCCGACTCCCTGGGTCATTAAGTTATTCTGTGTGAAAGGTGAAATGGCTGTAAAACCAATATGAACCTTTACCTCCATCCATCCATCCATCTTTGTCCACTTGGCAGCAGCTCCAGCAGCCTTTACCTCAACCGTTATAATTTGACTTATCACTAATACGTTCAACAAACGATTAGGTCACGTTACACCTGATGCACCTGATGATAACTTTACAGAAGAGATTTAAAGGAAGTTACTGAGGTTGCAAGAGTTATAATAAAACTAAACCGTAGTTCTTTTTCCCTGTATCTGAAAACATCTTGTCACTCTTGTTTCCCTGCAGTGGTATTCATGTGGACTCTCCGCCCATCATCCCGACTCTCACTACCAGCTACGCCCACGGCACGTCTTCCACATCTCTGCGCCACGCAACAGTAGGAGAGGCTCTGCTGAAGGCTGTGGAGCGCTCGCCTGACAGAGAGGCCGTGGCCTTTCTACAAGACGGAGTCCGCAAGACCTTTGCACAGCTTCAGCAGGATGTGAGTCACTTCCTCAGTGTCCAGTCAAATGTGTCTGACTCCCCCCCCCCCCCACAGCTGATGAATCCAACAATGTTAAGGCTGGTTGAGGTTGAACGTTGGAAATCCGACAAGTAACATGTAAATTGCAGCCATGTTTGATAAAAGGCACAACACTTTAAACTTGGCTTTTGAAGCTAAACATGAAAGTCCTGGGAAGAAAAAAGGTTTTATTCTTATTCTGCAACTTCTGACTGGGTCATAACAACTTTGCAAATGAAAGTAAACACAGAAAGTAGCCCCCTGGATTTCCCTCAATATACATTGTTTTCCTGAATCTTTACAACGAAGGTGGAAAATGGTTTTGATCCAGAGTCAGGAAGGCCACAATAATGAGCAAAATCAAAACCCTGATTTTGGAAATGAGAACATCTCCAGTCCACATTTTGCTTTACAAGCCGTAGAAAGTGATAGAAAGTGATGGGCCTGGCTTCACCTTCTCTACCTGCTCCACAGAAAACAATAGCCAGACCTATAAAATTGTTTTTGTTAAAATTGCTCCTGGGCTTTTTTTTTTACATTCTACGGTTTTATATGAAAGTGAAATGGAGGGAGTTGTAAATTAACCTTAAACCTAATTTGACTAACTAACTGCAACACCCTGTTACTCTTGTCTATGGAAGCTGGAAGCAAGCCTTTCCATGCCTAAATGCATAAAGTGTGAGAACAGAACAATTACTTGATTTAACAGAATGCAGCGTCAAACAGAAAAGTCTTCAGCCTTGATTTAAAAGAACGGAGAGTTGCAGCTGACCTGCAGTTTTCTGGGAGAATGTTTCAGATAGGTGGAGGATAAAAACCTCTCAGGCAAAGTAAAGGTTCGCCAAACTTATCGGTGGAGGTTGATGGGGGCAAAATGCAACCTGAGAGCACGAAAAAAAGGGATATTGTGTCCCTCGCATTAATGGAGCAGTGTAAATAACTCAGACACCAGACTGATGAAAAGCCGAATAATATTGGAATTGTATTATTTTCTTCTGAACAGACATGGTTAACCTGTTCATGTCTCTGTAATGTCTGCGTAGGTGGATCAAGCTGCAGCCGGGCTGTTGGCAATCGGACTGCAAAAAGGAGACCGGCTCGGCATGTGGGGGCCAAACACTTATGAATGGATCCTGTTCCAGTTTGCCACAGCCAAAGCCGGCATTATATTGGTGAGTCTAAGCTACAGCTTATTGCATTAGCAAGAAGGCAAACTCAATTTCAGAGAAACGGTGCCCATACTCTCAACTGATACTGTTGCACCGGCTGACATGTACAGTGACCAGCTGTTAGGTCTTTTTGATGATTGCTGGAGGGTGACCTTACAGATGTTTTTATGTTGTTGTTTATTCTGTGGATTGTTGGAACAGTAATGCAAGGAACATTTCTGTGTGAACAGACACAGTTTTATCATATCTTATCATAGTTGGGACTAACACATTGTTGACAATAAGAAAAATATAGAATATCATCAATATCACACCCCCAACCGGCACCGTCAGACACCACTTACCAAGAGCCTGGGTCTGCCGAGGTTTCTTCCTAAAAGGGAGTTTCTCCTCGCCACTGTCGCTATAGCTACTGCTAATGCTTGCTCTTGAGGGAATTACTGTAATTGTTGGGGCTTTGTAAATTATTGAGTGTGGTCTAGACCTACTCTAGCTGTAAAGAGTCTCGAGATAACTCTTGTTATGATTTGATACTATAAATAAAATTGAATTGAATCATCAGCTTTATCATTTCACATATTATGTAAATCAACATAATGCAATATAATAAATCCATCTTAAAGAAGAGCAGTTCAAAAGTATATAAGTGAGGAAAACAGGCCTACACAATGAAATAAGGTATTGGCTAATGATGCTTATTTTTGGGTCTTTTTGTGATATAAATATAAATAAGTGAAAACGTTTTTGAAAGAAAAACAAGCGTGTGGGCACCTTTTAACTAAAAGAAATATATTGGTGAAAACAGCCATTCCCAGGGATAAAGTTGCACATATCTCGTCAGCAGTTTGTTCATGATGTACATTGTCTTTGATTGGGCTGTGGTCCAATGTTTAATCTGTCAACCTTCAGTTTCTGTTCCATCGTGAGCAATGGTTTTACCACCCAACAGGTATCCGTGAACCCGGCGTACCAGCTGCAGGAGGTGGAGTTTGCATTGCGGAAGGTGAGCGACTTTTACAAACCTGATTTTACTGTTGTGACACGCAGAGACTGTATCGCATTCAGGTGAATCCAATGCTCCTCTTCTCGCAGGTTGGGTGTAAAGCCATAGTGTGCCCGACACAGTTTAAGACTCAGAAGTACTGTGACATGCTGAGACAGATCTGTCCGGAGATCGAGACTTCCACCCCAGGAGACATCAGGAGTGCACGGTACAGCCGCTGGTGCTCACCTGTCATTGTCACTGGTCTTAACTTTTTTAATATTCTGTATGTTTAAATTCTGGAGCAATGCAAAACACATATGCAAATGTCACAGTGCAGTGTGAGAACAGAACAATTACTTGATTTAATAGAATGCAGCGTCAAACAGAAAAGTCTTCAGCCTTGATTTAAAAGAACTGAGAGTCGCAGCCGACCTGCAGTTTTCTGGGAGTGGAGGGAAAAAAGCCCCCCCAAAAAAATAATCTTAAAAAAAACTAAAACTAAACACTGCTTCTCCAGGAACTAATCCCAAGGCTAGTTGGTGAACTGGAGTAGCTGCCGAGCTAACGGCTAACATACTAGCAATCTCAGACATAGTAGTGCTAGTCAGTCACAATAGCACTAATGGGAAAATTACGTTAAAGGTGGCATGAAAATGTCACTTTATGAGGTTTTTGCCTATGGTCCCCCAGTGTCTAGAAATGGTGATAGGTGTAAACCGAGCCCTGGGTATCCTGCTCTGCCTTTGAGAAAATGAAAGCTCAGATGGGCCGATCTGGAATCTTCTCCTTATGAGGTCATAAGGAGCAAGGTTACCTCCCCTTTCTCTGCTTTGGGCTGTTATTGTTGGATTTGAATACCTGTGTGTTCTTAATCTTCTGCAGACTTAAGGAGTTGCATGAGAGCCGAGGCCATTTCCATACCCTGCGCCACATATCTCGCGCTTTCAAAATACTGCACCATTGTTGTCTCTGCCCCCTCCGATCAGAGGAGACCTTTTCTCAGGCAATATCCCACACTCCCTTTATAATGTCTTATCACTTTAAAAGCCAGATGGCCTCTCATAACCCAGACACGCAGAGACAACAAGGTCAGCTTCATGAACTCTAAAAACCTCTCACTTTATTCTCACAAAATATATTCTAACACTACAGACACAGAAATGGCACATACTAAGTAAAGCTCATTGTGGGACTGGCTCTAGTGGCTGTAATTCTGCACCAAGGCTGAATTTCGGGAAAGAGACTTCAGATACAGTATTAGGGGACCACTAAGGTCTATATAAAATAGACTTCAGATACAGTATTAGGGGACCACTAAGGTCTATCTAAAAGAGACTTCAGATACAGTATTAGGGGACCACTAAGGCCTATATAAAAGAGACTTCAGATACAGTATTAGGGGACCACTAAGGTCTATATAAAAGCATCTAAAGAGCACCATGTCATGGGACCTTTAACAATAGACATATTTGTGCCATCGACTCATGCCTATAATGTCTGTAAGTCTTTCCTCTCTAGTTTATAGTCTGACAAAGGAGGTAAAAGCTGATGGTGCAGCACAGTTAATAAAAACTACGAAAGCTCTGATTTTGGACTGCCTGGCTCTCCGTTCCCCTCAAAGGACATTTAGCTATTTTAAATGCTGGTCTGTGACAGGCCCTTCAATACCTTGTTTGTGTTATGTGAAACATTTCTTTGAAGAGATGGAGCTGGGAGGATTTAAACTCCTGACCTTAGTGTGTGAATTATTCTAGCTTCAGTCCTTTTTTTTTCTACATTAACAGAAAGATTAGTTCAGCTTAACAGGAAGTACAGTGTAACCTGAAGCTCCTTAGTTTGAAAGCATGACCAACATTTCTTTCTTTTGTTTGATTTCTCCCCTCAGGCTCCCAGACCTCCGCTCTGTGATTGTCATTGATAGTCGACAACCAGGAATGTTCCATCTTGAGGATGTGATGCAGGCAGGAAGCAGCCAGTACATACAGCAGCTTCAGGATCTGCAGAAGAAGATCTCCTTTGACGACCCCATAAACATCCAGTTCACTTCGGTAATTGTTGGATAATTCCTGCTAAACTTAAGGATTGTTTAAGAGCCCTGTTGGGGTCTGTGGAAGCTGAAACTTTTTGAATGTGTGCCAGGTTTTGTTCTTTTATGGCAGGATGTCCTGGTTTTTCCTTCTTCTGGGAAAAAAAAACACTGCACACTGGATTACAGCTCTCAAACTTTATTAGACTGAAAAGGGAATGTTTTAACCCTTAAAGGGACAGTTCAGATGTTTTGAAGTGTGGTTGTATGAGCTACTTCTGCATAGTCGGTGTGTTAGCTACAGGAGATGGCGGTCGAAACACCCACAGTTTGCAGAAGCAGACAGGAGTACCGTAAGCAACGTCCTGCTGTGGACGGGGGCAGCAGCTAAATGCATTTAAGACACCTAAAAAGCTACAGTGGGTAGAATAAAATAGACACACCATCTACTGTAGCTAACACACTGACTAAGTACCTCATACACCCATACTTCAAAACCTCTGAACTATCCCTTTTAAGGGTTTAAACGTTCCCTTTTCAGTCTAATAAAGTTTGAGAGCTGTGTTCAGTGTGCAGTTTTTTTTCCAGAGGAGGAAAAAACACTTTAAAAAATGTGGTTGTATAAATTGGGATTGAGATGGAAAAAAGATTCCCACAAACTGACTAAATTTCATGCTTGTGACAGAGATGTTCACTATTCTCTTATAAATTCTTAACATTTTGTCACATTTTGGACATGTAGTAGATTGGTCTTGCATTTGAAGTGTGCCAGGTTTTTGTGATGAAGAAAAAAAAAATGCAAAGTGCTATATACTGTTTATCATACTGATGTCATGTTCAACCAATCAAGTAATGCTATTAAGATAAACCCTTTTAATAACTAGATGTATTTAAAAAAAAAAAACTGAAATGAATCGGCAACTATTTGTATGTATTTACAAAGACAGACACCTGTTTATAGTATCACTAGTCTATATCGACGATGTTTCATTTCCGGGAATGCTCCGGTGCCGTCAGAAAACCGCCGGATGTTCGTTACCTTCGTCTTTCTCTGTGTTGGCGCTCTAACCTCCGGTGGATTTGTGAGGACTATGGTTAACTGCTCCTTAGATCTCTGCAGGGTAAATCCAGACAGCTAGCTAGACTATCTGTCCAATCTGAGGTTTCTGTCGCACGACTAAAACTACTTTTGAACGTACACACGTTCCACCAAAACAAGTTCCTTCCAGAGGCTATTTAGCAGAGGCGCCGTGGCTCCGTCCGGCGCTTAGCACCGCCCAAGACGATTGTGATTGGTTTAAAGAAATGCCAATAAACCAGAGCACGTTTTTCTCCCATCCCGGAATGCTGTGTGGACTAGCCAGACCTTCCTCCGCAGCGCTGTGGAGGAAGGTCTGTCAATGCGAGACTGTAATATCATTGACTGAAGGTTTGCTTCACCTTGTTTAGAGAGTAATACAAGAATTGTATCAGACTCACCGTCATTTATTTCTAATATATGTTACCAGGGCACAACTGGGGCTCCAAAGGGTGCCACCTTGTCTCATCACAACATCATCAACAATGCCTACTTTGTTGGCAGTAGAATGGGATACACATGGAGGGTGAGTCTTAACCGACACGTTGTCTCATGTGTCCTCTCTGTTTCATTAACCTCTAATGAACATTAAGAATGTGTTTAGTTCTTGAAGTTATCAACTGAGTTTGGGGTATGATATAAAATAAACAAAATGGAACATACAGTAGATTCACAAAAAGGCCAAAACCAGTATTGTGTGTGTATCACAGCCTGATATGTCTTCTTTTATATCAACAAACAAACAAAAAATATTGAGTTATGTGCACAGGGGCATTGTTATGTTATGTTATGTTATGTAACAGGAAAGGTATAAACTGTTGTCACAAAGTGGAAATAAAAATCTGTCTAAAATAGGAAAGGATCTACAGACTTTTGGCCATATAGCACAACTGAACCAGGCAGGATGGTGGTAGTTTCTCAATGCATAATGATTCATCACCCTCTTTCTTTCAATAACGTATTCCTCCACAATTTGAACCCTTTCTGTCTCCTAATCCTTTCCCACAGCCTGACCTTCGTATCTGCCTGCCTGTGCCTATGTACCACTGCTTCGGCTCTGTGGGTGGTGGGATGTGTGTTGCCGTGCACGGCATCTCCATTGTATTTCCCTCTTCAGGGTACGATGGAAAGGCCACTTTAGCAGCTCTGGAGAGTGAAAGGTAACGTCAGAAATCCTTAGCCAGGTCCATAAATGTAGACTGTATTAAACCTGTACAACCGAAAGCTGTTTGATCTTTTATATCCTGTAAAAAAGGATTAAATGTGCTGAGAATATAATCCTCATTAATTCTGGAGCTGCTCCGTGATACAAAGGTAAAAAAGGAGGGTTGCTTTGTGATTAACTTACTTCAAGTTGAATAATCAAATCTAAAGGAATTCCGTCTTTAGCTGTGGAGAGGTTGAAAGTGTGCAAACTGGTTTTCACAGATTTCCTCGGCTTACATGTTGGAATAAATCAACAGCAAAGTGCAAACATAAAACCGACATGCACGTAAAATAATCTTCATATATTGACATGTATGCTTGAAGGTTACAGAGAGGGATAATTATGCTTTAGCTTGTGTGTAGACCCAGTTTTGGGTCAAAGGTTCAAATGTTGCGTGCCGTCTCATGGTAAGTCTACAGAGGTCTGGTTAGCATTAGTGTCGGATCCTCTGATCAGATGGACCATTCCTGAGTGGGATCAGATATAACATGTTATTTTGTTGGTCAGGGACAAAGAGAAGTGACTCAACAATCACATCTAAGTAATCTCTAGCTATTAGACTTTTATTTCTTCCCAAAACAAAGTAGCCCTATTTAGCAAAACTTTTTTATCAGTGTTTCCCAAAGCCCAAGACGACATGCTCAAATCTCTTGTTTTGTCCACAACTCAAAGATATTCAGTTTACTGTCACAGAGGAGAGAAGAAACTAGAACAATATTCACATTTAACACGCTGCAAAAGGAGAATTTTTGACAAACGACTCAAACCGATTAATTGATTATTTAAATAACTGACAATTAATTTATAAGGTGACAACTAAAAGATTCATCTTTGCTCTAGCCCTGTTAGGATGACATAAAGCAATGTATTGTGTAGTATTGTTCAGAGTGACCAAAAGTGGGGATATACAGACGTTTTTCAAAGCAGGAAAAGCACAGGTTGAACTACTAACTTTAACGTGGCTGGCTCTGTTGCTGAAAGCCACGACAGTGAGCCAGCATTTACATGACCAGAAACCCTAGAAATCTTAATACTGACCTCTGAGAAAGAGAAATATAGGAAGAATGTACATATAGGCCCCACTGCCCCCCTGTTGCTCTATAAGCAGTCAGTATTTATCCAGCTGTGTTTGTGCTTAGCTAACCAGCAGCTGGCTGTAGCTTTATACTCTACTGTAATATCGATCCACTCATCTAACTCTCAGCAAATAAGCGTTTGTTTTTTTCCAAAATGTCAAACTTTGCCTTTTGACCTAAATCAAACAGTGTCATTTCAACAGAGTAGAAGAGTACCTCTCTTTAGTTGCACTTTGCTGTATCTCAAAATAAGTTTCTTTGATAGAAGTGAATTATGAAAATAGAAATCCAAGCATGTGCAGGCACATTATGTAGAGTATCTCCTAAAGAGCAGCAAATGTGCACCACTTCCAGAGAGAGTTGGATTCACCGACAAATTTTCATATTTTTGAAACTGTGCTTTGCAGTCACCAATTTGCAAACTCATCTACTGTTGCTTTAATTATTACTTTTGGATTCAAGAACTTATTTAGTTTGAAATAAAATATACAAACATACCCATAGAAAATAATTCAAATTCTGAGCACATTTTTGCAGCTTTATTTTTGCAGTTTTTCAAAATGAGGGTGCAGGGTTTCCCCCAGCGTATTGCAAGCCTGGTGGCCAACTGGGCCTAAGTCTCTGGGAATTAATTTTTTTATGTATTTTAAAACGTTTTTTGAACTATAGTTACAATTCAATTCAACTTTATTTATAGTATCAAATCATAACAAGAGTTATCTCAAGACACTTTACAGATAGAGTAGGTCTAGACCACACGCTGTAATTTACAAAACCCCAACAATTCCCGTATTTCCCACAAGAATTAGGCAGAAACCTCGGGTGGTGAGGAAATCTTCCTTTTAGGGAGAAACCTCAGACAGACCCAGGCTCTTGGTGGGCGGTTGTCTGCCGGGGCCGGTTTGGGGGAGTGATGAACAGTGGCAACTATGGTCACCATAAAGATAATGGAACTAGACTAGAAATATTAGTTGTTGTAGTTGTTCATGGCGTAGCAGGGCGTAGCAGGGTGTAGCAGGACATAACAGGGCACTGCAGGGCGTAACTGGACGTAGCAGGGTGTAGCAGGGGGAGCAGGACCACGGTGACAGCTGCAACCAGATCTGCGTTTAGCTTTTTAAATTCTCAATTTCACGATTCCGTCCACAATTCTGATATGTTATTTTTTTTTTTTTTTGGGGGGGGGGACCCTGAGATGCATTCTGTTAATTTGTCTATTTCTCCTCTCAGGTGCACCTACATCTACGGCACCCCCACCATGTATGTTGACTGGATCAACCAGCCAGACTTGGCTAAATATGACTTGTCGTCAGTTCGCTCAGGTGAGAAAAAGGCCGATATTCAGCTTTTATTGATAAGACGAAATAAGTCCTTTTTTCTGTCAAGGTTTTTTT
Organism: Perca fluviatilis; assembly: GCF_010015445.1. Lineage (NCBI taxonomy): Eukaryota > Metazoa > Chordata > Actinopteri > Perciformes > Percidae > Perca > Perca fluviatilis. The sequence continues at coordinate 6,167,453 of NC_053132.1, forward strand.
ATTGAATGACAAAATTGCAAAAAACAATTACTGTACAATGGGATATGCATATTTTCCTCTTTTTAACCAGAACATACCCCCCATATCCCACCCTCCCACCCACTTACAAACAAACCTGTATTAAGGATTACTACAAGAGATATTTTAAAACACAGTCTAAATTATAATACATAAAACATAAAGGTTGAGAAGGTACAGAATGACAAAAAAATATATATTAAACACACACCATAAAATAATAATAAAATATATATATATATATATAAAAGGGGGGGAAGGGGATAGCTACTCTGAAATTGTTGTAGTTGGTTTCTCAAAAAATGTCAAGAAGGGGCGCCATATTTTGTAAAATGTATCCTCAGATCCCTGGGTAGTGCAACGTATTTTCTCTAAATTCATACAGGACATAATGTCTCTGGGGAGGCAGGGTCTTTCCACTTGAGTAAGATAATCCTACGAGCCAGTAAGGAGGAGAAGGCCAATACCTTCAGCTTCACCTTAGGCAAACCCAAATTGGGACACATCCAGAACATGTGAAAGAGAGACGCAGGTGCGCTCTTGCAGCTATCGCAGGTCGGGTCGACGGTAGGGAACATACGAGCTAGTTTGGTTTTAGATATGTGGAGGCGATGAGCTACTTTAAATTACACAAGAGCATGACGGGCGCACATGGAGGTAGAGTGTATCCGATCCAGGACTGAATCGCACATGTGATCTGTGAAGGCAGAACCTAGAGTAGCCTATGCAACTTCGAAATAAAGTTATAAAAGACCGAAATTGTGCCTTTTAATGTAGGTTCAACAGAAAGCAACATATCGACAGGATTGGCTGGGGGTTTATTAGGGAATTGGGGAATTAACTTCTGTATATAATGCCTAATTTGTAAAAATCTGAAAAAATCAGTCTTTACTACAACAAAGTTATTCGTCAATTGAGAAAAGCTAACAAATAGATCATTAATAAATAAATTGCCAATGCAGATTAAGCCTTTTTTATGCCAGACCTTAAATGCACCGTCCACCATCGAGGGAGCAAACAAATGATTAGCTGCAATTGGGCTGAGAAGTGAAAAAGTCTGCAGTCCAAAATTCTTCCTAAATTGGGTCCAGATTCGAAGGGAATGCTTAACCACAGGATTACTGTTGGGAATAGCAGAAGAGAGGGAGTGCGGCGCTTAGGAGGGCAGATAGAGACAATGGGCTAATAGCGCTGGGCTCCATTGTTACCCAGACTGGGGCTGAGTCGTCGAGGTGAAAATGCCCCCAATACACTAAAGAGCGAATGTTAGCAGCCCAGTAATAGTATTGGAAATTAGGCAGGGCCATTCCACCTGTTTGTTTGGGTCTTTGAAGAAAAGCTTTCCGTAATCGAGGGTGTTTACCATTCCAAATATAATTAATCATTAAAGAGTCCAGGGCCTGAAAAAAGGATTTGGGGAGAAAAATGGGGAGACATTGGAAAAGATATAGGAACTTTGGGAGTAATGCCATTTTAATTGAATTTATTCTACCTATAAGAGAAAAAGACAGAGGAGACCACTGGACTGGCCATCTGGCATACCGGGCATTTTGGGGGCTGACGCACTTTTGGGCCGAATCGCCGATATAAATAGGCCTTTTTCTTTTTTTTTTGGCTGCGCCGGACCATAAACAACTTACAGCGGCCCATTGGTTAATTTTCTTTATTGGCACTGGCCTGGCCCAATCAAATCCAGGAACAAATTTACGAATCCCACTATGGTCACTCCTCCCGGCCCTGAGAAGTGAGCTGTAATAGTTATGCTGGAAGTTTAGCATCCACGTTATAATGTACAAACGACCACCAACGCGCAAGGGAGGTGCAGAGAAATTACAGGAGAAAAAAGATTAAGAATCTACAGGCGGATTCCTCAAAATGTGCCTAAATTTCTGACATGTTTGGGGCTGTAGTAGCTGCTTCAACATCAGCATTACCTGAAGCCGAGGAGGAGGAGAGGTGGCTGGCTACACAGAGAAGCAGAAACAGCTTCATGACAGGGAAGAAGCCGAGGAGGAGGAGAGTGACCATGACAGGGCCATGGGAGCGAGTGAGGAAAAGATGGAAGAGAGAGTAGATGACGATGTGGTAAGGAGTAGGCAAATTAACTGTCAGGAAGGCTGTGTGTGTGTGTGTGTGTGTGTGTGTGTGTGTGTGTGTGTGTGTGTGTGTGTGTGTGTGTGTGTGTGTGTGTGTGTGTGTGTGTGTGTGTGTGTGTGTGTGTGTGTGTGTGTGTGTGGCAAGGCGACCACGTCATAACGACAACAAGCAGTTTGACTGTAACATTAAAGTTAGTGGCTGTCAGGTAACCTAACTGTTAAGAATTTTTTTTTATTTTTTTTTGTTAATTAGCTTCTACTTTTGTATTGGTGCTCTATTGGTGCATATACTACCCTCAGCTTTATTGTAACTTTTGGGAAGGGTTATGGTTATTGTATTTAGCAGACACATTTGTCCAAAGTGACAAAATATGAATCTTACAATAGTTAAAATTAACAGTAAACAGTTTTTAAAGTATAATAGTATATAATAGTAATAATAACAATAATGGCAATACAATATCAAATATCAATAATAAAAAATTATAAAAAATACCATAAATATACAAATCATAACTCTGAGAATGAATGAATTATTTAAGTGTAAGCTCAACAGATAAGTTTTGAAGGATCCAAGACGATCACATGAACACTAGGTAACTCATTTAATAGAATGCACGCATATTTTAAGAGGACTGTCTGCAGGGAATGTGTCTGACCAATCACGGTGGGTGTGGGCCACCTGGGCCAAAAATGCCAGGGCTGATTTTTTGTCCCAGTCCAGCCCTGGCTTCACCTGATCCAATAATTTGAGGAAATTCAATCTAAATAGGTTTTTTAAATTTCTGGTAACACATACCCCAAAATAGCTCAGATGATCTGTCGCCACTTTGAATGGAAGAGCTGTATAATTAAATTTAAGAGCTTCTGTATTAATTGGAAAGAGTTCGCTCTTACTCAAGTTCAGTTCAACACAGAAAAGTGCCTCCGGTAGGGAGGTGGCTGGCTTTGAAAGAAGCAAAAGTAAGTCATCAGCGTATAATAATATCCTATGTTCGATTCCCCCTCTCCATATTCCCCGTATCCGTTCGTTACTGCGAATGGCAATCGCAAGTGGTTCAATTGCAATAGCAAAAAGGAGTGGACTCAAAGGACAACCCTGCCGGGTCCCACGATGCAAATCAAAACTACTCAAGTAATGGCAGAAGGGCATGCATACAATAGTTTAACCCAAGAAGTGAAAACAGGACCCAAACCAAATTTTTCAAGGGTAAAAAACAACAACAAATAATCTCATTCTACTCTGTCAAATGCTTTTTCAGCATCCATAGAAGCGAGGCATTCTGGTTCAATATTTTTGGGGGAGTATAATATATTCATTAACCAGCAGGTATTATAAAATGAATGGCGTCCCTTTATGAACCCAGTTTGGTCGGGGGATATGATAGAGGGAAGAACATCCTCCAACCTGTGGGCGAGGATTTTGGCAAGTACCTTTACATCCGTATTTAATAGTGAAATCGATCTGTATGATGCACAATCTAGTGGAATAAGTCATTTTTTAAAGATTATTTTGCCTTTGTCTGCGGGTATTTCCATCAACTGATTGCTGTTGATTTCACAGGTTACATGCTCTTATATTTGTTTTTTATGTAGGCATCATGGCTGGTTCCCCTTGTCCTCCAGAAGTTGTGAAGAAGGTCATTACTATGATGGGCGTCAAAGAAATAACAGTGAGTCGATTTTACAAAGACAACTATTTAAAGTCAAATTAAAGTTACATTTTCTGTTTTTTAAATTGTTATTACAGATAGTATAAGAAGCAAATGTATCTCACCAAACAAATGTGATCAGAAATTCACTTTAGTACAAAATGATTCAGTGATGCAGTTCAGCTTTCACACACCAGGGGGAGACAACATCCTAAGGGAAACACAGCATGAATGTACACAGGAAGTCCTGTTGGGAGACTTTTTTATTCAGAGAGCCAACATCCGGCATCTTGTAGAAAAGTAAAGAGTAAGACAAAAAAAAGGCTTAATTTTGTAGAAGGTTTATTGTATGTGAGCACTTCCAAAAGTCAAGGAAATAAAGATATTGAATATACATTAGATATACATAAAGTCAACAGTCAGTCAGTCTCAGATTTTGTGTGCAAGAAATTCTTACAATTTAAATCAATGAAATGTTGAGAAAATGTTAAGAATGTTAAAAATATTTTGCATTAAAGTAAATCGAAAATAGCACAACACATACCATTAATCTCTTTTGACTTATTCATGTCTACATTCTTAGCTGAAGCACAAAAAAGGTAAATCCAGTTTCAAAGATCCTTGGAGTGTTAAAATACCTTCATATGGGGAAAATGGCACGAAAAGAAAGGCAGATACAATTTGTAAATTGCCTCCTATGATTCACCAAATAATACCCTACATCTTCAAAGTCTTATTGTCTCTTAAACTTCTTGGAGAAATAAGTCTTCCTCTACGGTTCGTGCTTTTTGTGGTCACTTTCTCGGTTTTCTCAGTCAGTGAGGGTGTAAGACTGACATCACAAAGTAGAAAAGAGGGTAAGCGAGTGTTGGAGGATGTATTTCTCTGCCTCTTTATCTTTTTTGGAGCCATAGTTGATTCATTGTTTATAAAGGTAACCACCAAAATAAAGGAGACTTCATGTCCAGTATATTAAAGCTGCACTAATCATAATTTTTGTCTATCAATGATGGATCAAGTGACTGTGTGTAAAGAGTTCACTTGAATTCTTTTATGGATTAAATTTACAATATATAACGTGTAAATTAGTGTGCTTTAGAGGTGCTGGTAAGTTGGACATAGGCTAGCTGTTTCCCCCTGTTTCCAGTCTTTGTGCTAAGCTAAGCTAACTGGCTGCTGGTAGCTTCAAGACCTTGATCTTGAAGAGTGGTATAGATCTTCTCATATCTCTCTAAGTTTAAGCATAATTTCCCCCAAAATGTCAAACATTCCCTTTAAGCTCATCTGGTTTGAGTTTACATTATTGTCATGCTCATCAAGAATTTTAAACTTAGAAGAGAACTTTCTCCTCAGGGAAGAGCATTCAGACTTTTTGTATTCATTGTTCTCTGAGATCCTGAACGCACCAGGAAAACACAACATATTTGCCCTTAATGCTTTTTGTAGCCTTCATTTACTCAAACTGCGCCCTTTGTTTGGGGGTTACTTTAATTTTGCACTTTTCCACTTCAAATTTAAGTCTTTATCTATAATATAAATAAATGAAAATTAAGCTCTTGATGTGTTTGGGTGTGAGAGAAACAGACAGAGACAGAAGTGTATTTATGAATGTGTTTGTTGACACAAGTGACAATATTTGACGGATGAATAGATGGACAGTCTTGAAGTAGAATGAGTTAGCATTGCTTTTCGTTGCATGTGTAGCCAGTCACCTGGACAGGCTCCTCCTCGGCATCTCCTGTGGAAAAGACACAAAATCAGCAGCCAAATTAAACAGTCTGCCCTCCAACAAGAGACCCCATGACCTGGACTCGGTGAACTGGACCCCAGGGCCGACATGGAAAAGTTCAGACGGGGACAGAAAGTTCTGTGGTCAGGAAGAGAGGACTGAAAAACAAAATCATGCAAAGCCAGCTGTGGGTCACTCCAAAACCAACTTAAACCTCATGTGGTAGCGTCTCTAATCCAATGTTGCATTGTACATAATTCCAGCTGAAAACCTTTACACCAAACCACCACAGGAGGGATGTGATTTTGAACAAAACTGCACCTCAGGTATTTGCAAAAGTAGCGATCAGTGAGGGTGTCACTTGAAAAACATTTAACTTAACTATCATTTAACTTTATTTAAAGTTGGAGTGTCTCCAGTCATATATTTGGATGCCACGTTTGCAAAAACGATAGATAAAACTGGTTTCTTTCAAATGTTACTGATTTATGGGTACCATTTAAAGCCCCTAGGGTCAGTAAAGACATTTAGGGAAATTTGCTTATTCATGTTTTTACTGAGAGTTAGATGAGCAGATTAGTATAACTCTCATGTCTGTACAGTACAATGAGAAGCTACAGCCAGCAGCCAATTAGCTTAGCTTTGCACAAAGACTTTAAATGGGGAAACAGCTAGGCTGGCTCTGTCTGAAGGTGAGAAAATCCATCTACCAGCACCTCAAAAGCTCGCTAGTCCAGCAAATAACTTCCTGTGAAACCATAGATGTTTTTTTTAACCTTGTTTTCTGTACAGATCAAACAAACAAGATGTAACGTCTTTATTAGTGAGCTTTACAGAGGTGGTGGTAGGTGGATTTTGTTACCTTTTGACCCCTGTTTTCAAGTCTGTATGCTAAGCTAATCTTCTGGCTGTAGCTTCATATTTATCGCACAGACACGAGTGGTATTGATCTTCTCATCTAGCCCTCAGCAAAAAAAAGCACATTTCCCAAATATCGACCTAATCCTTTATTGTGGATTTTATTCTCTGTTTATGTCAGTTTGTGAGATGTGGATAATGTAGAACAAAATTGTCTTTTCTCGTTGTGTCCTCGGCTTGTTCAGTGGCAGTTACCTGTACAGCTGCGTGTTCAATGACGTGTGCCCTTTTTGGCTCTCTTTGACTTGACTTTGCAGCCGCTGAAGGCGGCGCTGTCTCTCACTTGCTTTCCTTTCTGCTGAGGTGGAGATGCACACACTGCATCTGGACGATTGCGGCTAGAGTCCATCCACCTGCGGGTAGAAACCAGAAGATAAGGAGCAGAGAGTTTGTGCCGCTAGCGGGGCTGTATAGTGTTGTTTCAGGTGAGTCTCACCTGCGCAATGGAGCTAGCTGGCACGTGCAGCTCCATGGATTGCTGGAGAGCGTGAGGTTGGTGAGGGTGCCAAATTCAAGGCTTTTGGGAAGGAACTTTAGCCTGTTGTTGTCCAGGTGCAGTGACTTGACCGCCGTCACACCAGTGAACGCACCATCTGAGAACTAGAAAAAGGACAAGCCGTATGAGTTGTCGTTTTTTATTTTTTTTTATCTGAATGGCTGCATTTTCATAGGACTTTTCTGACACTCGTCCATTCACACACACACACCGATAGCACTGAGGTACCATGCAAGGTGCTGGCCCTGCCATCAGAAGCAATTTGAGGTTTTGAGTCTTGCCCAAGAACAACAACATGTGAAGATAAGGATCAAAGCATTAAGAAATCCTTTTTGGCAATAATTTAAAAGGTCCCTTATTGTAAAATTGTACAAATGTACACAGCCCGTATTCAGAAACTGTGCCTTTAAACAAGCCGTGAGGACTTCCGTACGGTTGTGATGTCACAACTATATACTATATATAGGTAGAAATTGCCGTTACAGTCATTCTCCGGCTGCAATGATGGTGCAGAGACGCAGAGAGGGCAGATGCAGAAGACCCGGAAATGCAGACCAATCGGAGCGGACTGGACTTTTTCGGGAGGGGGGCTTAAAGACACAGGCGTTAAAACAGAGCGTTTCAGACAGACGGTGAATACAGGTATATTCAGACAGACATTATGAGAAAAATTTGATTTTTTTTTAACATAAAGCATGTAAACATATTCTAGTAGAAACCCCAAATACGATCATGAACATGAAAATGAGCATGACATGGGACCTTTTAAAGGCCCCATGAATCAATGCACATTTTATTGTAGTTCTTAGCTTGTAGTGCATGCAGTGTTGATAACATGGTTCACACCACACACCGGGCAGGCTGACCCTGACCAACACCAACAGCCATCCTTGTGTCTGTCAGACAGATGCAGAGCGAGGGAATCTCACCAGTGTGTCTCTGGCATGAAAGCCTCCTCTCATCCTTCCTTCTGCACTCGCACTTCTGTAAACACTGGCGGTCACTGTCCTGCGTCTTTCTCGCTACTTCATATGCATCTGCGAGGGCGCTAAAAGCTTCAGAGAGGTGCGAGGTGAACCGTCGTGTCAAAGTTTAGTCTCCTCCAGGAGGAAGAGGAGGGCGGATGAGAGCTTTTGAGCTTTTGAAGGGTTGTTTTATGCGAGTCTGGAGGAGATGAGGCTGTTTGGAAAATTCCACTGTATAGCGACAAGTGGCCGCGGGTTTAGTATTTTGAAGCAATGAAAGATGGATGACTTCCAGCATGGCCAAGGTGTTTTTGCTCTCTCTGTCGTCTCTCTCTTTGCCAGGAAGGCTTGCAAAGGGCCCAATTGTCCATTCAACTAGGGCGATGGCAAGCTAAAAATACTCCTCTTCATGCACTGTGGAACACCCTGCCTCTCTATTTACCTGTCTCCTCACCCCTCCTCACCTGTTTACAAGACGCTCCCCGGGAAAGTAGAAAACACAACTTGCTGAAAATAACACTTGTGTAATAATTAGACTCGGACATGCTTGGCCGAGAACCAGCAAACAAAAACACTCTAAAAATACCTGCATTCGGCTGGAAAATGGTTTAATCTCCTCGGCTATGTGTGCTGCTTCCACCTGGCTCGCACACAGCGTGAGAAGGTTGTTATTTTACAGTTTTCCCCTCTGGGATAACTCCATACTGTGGCACAGGTACACTCAAATATTGGATTAACCTCAAGTATGAAGCAAATGTGCACTCAAGGATGTCTGAGAAGTAGTGTGGTATAGCATAGAGCTCATACTGTATACGTTCATAGTGAAGCTGTGTAAGATCTGAACGAACAGATGGATGTGGAAACCTCTGTCTTTCTGATATTTCAATATCATGTCATGATGAAGATTGAAACCCTGGATTAGGGTCAAACGTTCACCATTTAGCAGCCAGACTGTAGTATTCATGATTATGGGCTGCTGCTTATTGGTTGTATAAAATGGAGCCTGAATGTCTAGGAAGGCATCATCTTCAGTCTGTTGTGGAAGTAAAATTATGAAGTAGTACTTTCCAGCTGTCTCACTTGTTGGGAGTAAAAGGTTCGGTTCACCCAAATTACAAAAAAGAAAAGACATATTTTGGTATCACTTAGATCTTAACCTGCAGATCACTTTAATCTTGATAATCGATTATTCCTTTTTGTTTATAAAATTGTGAAAAATGTATCTCAATTTTCCAGAGCTTAAGTTTACGTCTTCAAATGTCTCGTGTTGTTCGGTCAGAAGTCCAAAACTTCAGGATATTCAGTTGACAGTAATATAAAAAAAGAGAAAAAGACATCCTCACATTTTTTAAGCTGGAACCAGCAAAGTATTGGCATTTCTGCTTGAAAAGTAAATCAAACAATTATTCAGTTATCAAAATTGTTGATTATCTTTCTGTCAATCGACTTATTGATTAATAGACTTAGCGTTACAGCTCTAACTTCTTTTTTAGGGTTTTAGGGAGAAAGCTAGAAGATGTAAAACCAAAACTATCATCATGGCTATATACCAAAGGTTTTTGTAATTTAGGTAAACAGACCCAGTAAAAAGTTTCTCCAAAGGGAAGTTCATGACTGATGGTTTAGCTTTGTATATTGAAGTTGCACGGCCATTAAGACTTTTTTATGTTCACGACAAGTCAGAGCTCAACACTAGACATCAGGAGCTATACAGAGTACGGCAAAAGATTGAAACATGCAGCATCAGGTTTGCATTATCATGTCACACTGAGGCAGATGGAGATGAGCTAGAACCCATAACCCAACCACTGCATACTTCAAAATATTCAGTCACAAAATCTGCTTCTAATAGGATTAATGAATATGAACTACTGTAGAGGCATCCATTCACACAGGTGTCAAGATATATACTGTGTGAAAAATGCCTGTTGGCTGCAGACAAGGGGGTGTCGACCATTGGCAAGCCCCTACATGTAAATATGCTAACGAAATATAGTCGAGACAGGTTGCCTGACCAAAACAAATATTATTCCAACACACAGTATAGTATAGAGACTTTTTCATGAGAGGAACTTGTTATTCTGACCTTGATTTAGACAATTTTATTGAATGTAATGTAATTAAAATCACTTGCAAACACTGTATTTCCAACGGCTAGCTCTCTGTCATGCCCTCTGCATGACTCTATCTTTTCTTTTTATCTGAAATGTAGTTGAATAGAATAGTTTAGAATATTTTGACAGGCGATAAGTAGCGCTTGATCTATCTTACCTCGCAGTTATGGTGCCCTTTATGGAGTTTCAGTTCAACTCCAAGGGGCTTTATTGGCATGGACAACATACGTTTACATTGCCAAAGCATATGTGAAATAAAAACAAAAAGGTTCATACAATAAGTAAAGATCTAGTAGAATAAAGTGTAAACAAAGCTGTCTGAAATATTTGGCAGCCTTCGGTGCTTTGAATGTTTACATGTTAGGCATTAGATATTTGAAATCATGCCACGTCTGTCTAGGAAATATTCAGTAACACCATAGACTGACCTTTTCCAGACCCATGTTGTCCAGGTATAGTTTCTCCATGTAGCGCCCAAAGCTCTGGAAGGCAAAGTCTGGGATGGTCCTCATGGGGTTCTTCCCCAGCGTGAGTTCCTCCACCACTCGTAGTTTGCTCATTGCCACGATGGGATAGGTGGACAGCTTGTTCCTCTCCAGGTGAAGTATAGCCAGGTTCTCCACGTCGTCCAGAGAGCCCGGCTGCAGGGTCGTCAGCTCGTTCCCGCTCATGTGCAGCCAGCGCAAGTCTGAGGCACCGGCGAAGGTCCCCGGCCGCAGCTCCCGGAGCTTGTTGTCGTTGAGCTGCAGAATGAAGAGGTTGATCATGGGGGAGAAGATGCCCTTAGCGAGGTCGCTGATCTGGTTCCCATCTAGGTAGAGGTAGGTGAGCTCGGTCAGGTCCTCGAAGGCGCCGGGCTTGATGCTGTTGATTTCGTTGTTGGACAGGTAGAGGTAGATGAGCTTCTTCAGCCCCTTGAAGGCCTGGGATCCGATCTCTCGGAGCTGACAATGCTGCATGTGCAGAGAGATAAGTCCCTTGCTTTCGCCGAAGGCCCCCGTGGGTATGCTGCCCAGGTTGTTCCTCTGCAGGTTCAGCAAACGGGTGACCTCTGACACCCGCGGGATCTTCTTCAGCCCGACGTTGTCGCAGATGACGTGCTGGAGGTCCCCGTGGCAGTGGCACAGGCTGGGGCACTGGCCCGGGGCTCCCTGCACCGCGGGGCCCAGGACCAGGAGGCAGGTCCCCAGCAACAACCAGCTCACACAACGCATGCTGACGAGCTCGCTGACTTGGTTAGAGCGTCTTCCAGTCTGTTACCAGAAGAAGAGCGAGCAGACGAGTCCTGTAAAAAGCTTCAGAGGGAAGCAGAGGAGATCTCTAAAGAAGAGCGGTTGATTAAGAGAAAGGTGTTAAGAGAGTAACAGACGGAGAGAGAAGGAGTGAAAGGTGAGTGACTGAGCGAAGGTGGGCGATGCAATTTTGAGAGGAGGATGGCCGGTCAACAGAACACACGGCACTATTTATAACATTTACTTGAGGAAAAAAACGAGGAGGGCTTGCCAGGGTGTTAGAGTGAGAGGTCCGCAAGAGGAACTCAAGTGTCTGTGAGAATTTAACCCTAAATGAGCAGTAAGACGACGCAGGGCGAACTCTTTCTCTTTGCTGCATTTTTTAGCAGAACATAAACAGCCTGACATTGTGCTGGATGCACATGTGCAGACAAATCATAAGAGAGAAGACACATGCTCTCTGCTAGTTTCAGTTTATAGGCGATTGTTTAACAACGTGGCAGGTCAGGTTCGATCCGTGCACGCTCCCAGACGCCTCTATTGTTTTTCAGTCTGCGGTGGCAGGAAAAGGAGCCACCCCTGTTCAGCTTTATAACCTATAATAGTCTCCAGATGGCTGGCAAGAAGAGAGATGATGTTTCAAGTCATAACAATTGCAAAAAGATATTCACAAAGGAAAGTTTCAGATGCCACTTTACATTCCTGTGTGCATTCCTTCTTTTGAAAAGGAGCGCTGTATTATGTAATGGTCTTTTTCAGGCAAACCTGTGAGTTGTTAAGGTGATCGTGGCTCTCAGGTTTCAACGGCAAGACATCGAGTAGTTATTTTTCAAAGCCTGTCACTGTGAGAAAAAAAAAAAAAAAAAGATGAACTTGAGCCACAACCAGTCAGATCTGAGAACAAAGCTTTTGGTGTTCATTACACCTGCTTTTAATAAGAAAAGAAGGTTTAGGAAAAAAGTGCAGCTGCATTTTGTTCACTGGCTCGGGTCAGTTTGGCTTCAGTTGGCTGCGTTTATAAGTTGGATGGACCCACCCAGGATAAATGGAATCTAGAGTTTACTTAACAAATCTGACATTTTATTGGGAATATCGTCTCCTCCCTGATTTTTCCAGTTAAAGTTCTCACCTCTAAAAGGCCCTGATGGTCTTGTTTGTCCACCAGTCTTTAACCTTTCTCCATCTGATTGATTGTATATTTTATGCCACCAACCTGTCTCTCTTCTCTTCAGATTTTCTTATTTCTTATTAGAAAAAACACTTTATTTTCCGTTTAAACAGGAGTATTTAAGTACAGCAGTTGAGTAAAAAAAACTCACTTTAATTAAGATTTAGAGATCATTGTTTGAGTAGCTCTTTAAGCAACTGTCAAATCAAGAAGTGTGTGTGTGTGTGTGTGTGTGTGTGTGTGTGTGTGTGTGTGTGTGTGTGTGTGTGTGTGTGTGTGTGTGTGTGTGTGTGTGTGTGTGTGTGTGTGTGTGTGTGTGTGTGTGTGTGTGTGTGTGTGTGTGTGTGTGTGTGTGTGTGTGTGTGTGTGTTGAACCTTCTCTGCTCACCACATGCTGTTTGTGTGATTGACAGATTGGATACGGCACTACGGAGAACAGCCCCGTGACGTTCTGCGGCTCGCCGTCAGACAACCTGGACAGGAAGTGTGACACCGTCGGCTACATCATGGACCACATAGAGGTACTTTAAACATCCATTCAGACCCTATGTACAAAATGTATTATTACCAGTTTGTGTCCAGTGTATGTACCAGTTATAATAAGTATAACCTGCATAACCGTGTCTAAACTTGTAGTTTAGGACAAACCCAAAAAATTTGGGAAAAAGTATCCTAATAAGCCACTTCCTGTCCAACAGGGAGGTTTAGATTTGCTCCTAGTTGGATATTAGTGTTGGTGTTTTTAAAATCTCATTCTCAACAGTCGGGATACTTAAGCATTTATGCCAAGACATCTAGAATTCCTCCCACTGCTTATGTTTACTTATGGTGTTGACCTCCAGTTCCCATTTACCCTTTACATCTAATATATTGTCAGTTGAATCCAAGCGAATAGCACTGTATAGACAAGATACTATTTTCTCAATCCAGTACTGTTTGAAACTAGTTGGTACTTATCCAGGGAAGTTATTTCGCCCTCTGTAGGGTCGTTATCAAGATCATCGGTAACGGCTTCTTTTGTTAGTGCTTGTGGCTGTGATGGTCGTTGGAGACACCTGAGGCCAAGTCTGAACGGCCATTGTTGGCATTGTTACATGAGGCCAAATGTGAGCATTTGTACTTCTTTAATGTTGTCCCATTCCTTGTATGTCACCAAAAATGTTGTATCTGAAAATATCTAAACAGTTCATTAGATGCAAAACCATAATTAACTTTGTGTAATAAATAACTAATGTATAATCGAATGCTCCACAGGCTAAAATCGTGAACCCTTCAACAGGAGAGATCGTGCCTCTGGGGATGCTGGGGGAGATTATGATCAGGGGCTACTGCGTGATGTTGGAGTACTGGGGGGACGAAGCCAAGACACGAGAGTGCATCACTAAAGAAGGATGGTACAAAACTGGGTGAGTGAAAGCTGTCAGTTAATGTATCTCTCTTGTATTTATACTGCACCAATATTAAACTTTATTTTGGAAGCAGCACTGACAACAGAAAAACCTCAAAGGCAATATGAAAGTATATGAAATAAAAAGACCTGTAGTATTTTGTCTTTATTTATGAGACAACCACAGTCAAATATTTAAAAAAAAACACTTAAGTGAATACTTTTCTTAGTCCAGTTGCTGATGTTTAAATGTTTTCTGTTTTCCCTGCAGAGACATTGGCAGCTTGGATGTGCACAGCTACCTCCGAATCGAGGGCAGGATCAAAGACATGATCATCAGAGGAGGAGAGAACATTTACCCAGCGGAGATCGAACAGTTTCTGCACACGCACCCCAAAATCAAGGAGGCACAGGTGAGCTCAAACAGCCGGCGCTACGAAAAGCATGACATGAACATTTTCTATTCATTCGTTCATTTTATTTATTAAAACCTCTGAAAAGACATTGGGGAAGAACCCTCTTTTTCAATGGCGAGGAAAATAAAATAAATGCAGGTAACTAAAATGAAAAAGTATAGACCCAATTCACGGCAATGTCTTTTCAAAGTCCGGATGCTTATGGTTATATGGTGATTCTGGGCTAAAATCACGAGCATTTCCTTATTCTTTTTTTTCTTTTTTCTTTTCTTTCTTTATTCCTTGGTTGGTTATATATTCTAGTCAGTTGACTATGTGTTGAGGATGTCAGAAACGTTGATAAAAGGGGTTGGTGATGTAATGTAATGGATGCTGATGTTGTTGATTATATTGTGTCATCTTTGTAGGCTGATATGAACTTTTCCTACCCTACGCTGCTATCTGTGCACCTTGTACTGGTATTTATTTGTCCTGGTACTGTTACGGTTGTGTTCCAGTTGGACTGTGTGTAGAACTTGTATGTATTTATGTATCTTGTATGTGTTTATACTTGCTGCACACCTAATCGCCCTTCAGGGACACAAATAAAGTTGAAGTTATTGCTTAATCCGATTGCAAAGTATAACTTGATCATCCCCTGCGTTAATTACATGAGTTGCGGTGGCGACTGGCGTGATTACATTGATCCAACCTTCCTTGACAAGAAAAACGCTATTTGTTCTGAGTTTCTTTCTCGTAAATTTGTGACTTTAATCTCAGAGATTTTCTGATATTTTTCTCACCAATTTGCTGTATGACTCTCAGATGGTTTTCAAGTTTGTTTCTCGTAAATGTACAACTTTAATTTCCGAAATTCAGAATTTGTTCTCAGATTATCAACCCCCCTCTCCCGGCTTCGTCATTTTGGGCTTTTTACCTACAATGGCCCTAATAAACCTAATTAATAAATCTTCAGAGATGTCATTTTAGAACCAGACGCAACTTATTATTGAAAGAAGATAATTTTCAAATGTCTTAAACTGTGTCTGTATTTGATCATCTGATTTGATGTTTCTGTACACTGTACGTTTTGCATCAGAAACGATACCTTTTTTTCTTTTGCTGCAGAGCTACATGTTTTTGTTTTTCTCAGGTGGTCGGAGTTGCGGACCCCCGCATGGGTGAAGAAGTCTGTGCCTGTATCAAACTAGTAGACGGAGAGGACTGCACTGAAGAAGAAATCAAAGCTTACTGCAAAGGACAGGTGAGGCCCAATAATTATTATATTATTATTTCATAATAATTATTTTGTACTTTCTCTTCCTGTCAAACATGTTTGAATGACTCTGCTCCATCTGCTCCCTTCAGATCGCTCACTTCAAGATTCCTCGCTACGTACTCTTTGTGACCAGCTACCCGCTCACCATTACTGGAAAGGTAAGAGCTCATATATATTCCTATGAATGACAGACAAACTGGTTTATTTGACTGTGTTTGTTAAGACACATCCAGACTTAGGGCTGGGCGATATGAAGAAACTTAATATGAATATAAATAATATCACGATTTCAGCAAAAACTTCAATATCGAGACAATATTGTAGGGTTGACTATTGGTGCTTTCACAAAAGGAAATGTAATGAGATTTTTGATAAATAATCATCACATGGATATAATAAATGAGAGCTGCGCTGCGGAGGAGGGTCTGGCTAGTCCACACAGCATTCTGGGATGGGAGAAAAACCTGCTCTGGTTTATTGGCATTTCTTTTCAACTAGAGCCCGACCGATAAAGGATTTTTAAGGCTGATACTGATATAAATAAAATTTGATGATTTAAAAATCCGATATTCCGATATATCAGCCGATAATATCTACTTTAAACCAATCACAATTGTCTTGGGCGGGGCTAAGCTCCGCATGGAGCCGCTGCAAAATAGCCTTGGGAAGGAACGTGTACGTTCAAAAGTTGTTTTAGTCGTGCGAGAGAAAACTCATTACTTGTTTTCAGGCATTTAAAGGCCCTGAACACCCACACAGGTGTTGTGAGTTAATCTGGCTGATTGGACCTCTGCCCAGGTTAGTGCGGGAGTGTTTAGACTGATTGATTGACATCATCCTGAGTCTCTTGTTAACTTTGTTGCACCATTTAGGGCAGGACAAATGACAGCTTTACCATTCTTATTGGTAGAAAAGATTTGTGACCTAATAAATTGCAATCTGAGCTCCGGCCCACCTTCAACCAGAGCGGAGGTCTAATGGACCTTTTTCACAGCAGACATGTTGACTTGTCATAGTAGGAACAGCACAGCTGAGATTCATAACCTTAACGATGGCTCAGTTCCATCAAGTGTCCCAGTAAGATATTTCAGTGAGTCAGCATGCACAATACCAGGACCTCTCCTAAGTGGAATGCAGCCATCAGTAATGGTTTAATACCAGGACCTCTCCTAAGTGGAATACAGCCATCAGTAATGGTTTAATACCAGGGCCTCTCCTAAGTGGAATGCAGCCATCATTAATGGTTTAATACCAGGACCTCTCCTAAGTGGAATGCAGCCATCAGTAATGGTTTAATACCAGGGTCTCTCCTAAGTGGAATGCAGCCATCATTAATGGTTTAATACCAGGACCTCTCCTAAGTGGAATGCAGCCATCATTAATGGTTTAATACCAGGACCTCTCCTAAGTGGAATGCAGCCATCATTAATGGTTTAATACCAGGACCTCTCCTAAGTGGAATGCAGCCATCATTAATGGTTTAATACCAGGACCTCTCCTAAGTGGAATGCAGCCATCATTAATGGTTTAATACCAGGACCTCTCTAAAGTGGAATGCAGCCATCATTAATGGTTTAATACCAGGACCTCTCCTAAGTGGAATGCAGCCATCATTAATGGTTTAATACCAGGACCTCTCCTAAGTGGAATGCAGCCATCATTAATGGTTTAATACCAGGACCTCTCCTAAGTGGAATACAGCCATCAGTAATGGTTTAATACCAGGGTCTCTCCTAAGTGGAATGCAGCCATCAGTAATGGTTTAATACCAGGACCTCTCCTAAGTGGAATGCAGCCATCAGTAATGGTTTAATACCAGGGTCTCTCCTAAGTGGAATGCAGCCATCAGTAATGGTTTAATACCAGGACCTCTCCTAAGTGGAATGCAGCCATCAGTAATGGTTTAATACCAGGACCTCTCCTAAGTGGAATGCAGCCATCAGTAATGGTTTAATACCAGGACCTCTCCTAAGTGGAATACAGCCATCATTAATGGTTTTGAATACACCTGTGCTTTTCCTACTATGACATGTCAACATGTCTGCCGTGAAAAAGGTCTATTAGCCACAATAACTGAAATCACCTGTGTGTGTGTTCAGAGGCTTACAAACCAGAAAAGCAACAACATTTATGTTAAAATCTAAGACGATATCTAATCTCATATCACGATATCTATATAACATCGACATATTGCCCAGTCCTATCAAGACTAAGAAAGAGATCTGTAATAGTCCCTGATAAATAAGGTGATGTCCAACGCAAGAATCTCAACTCCCCTCTGGTTCTTGTATTTCTCTCATGGGATGCTGTTTAATATAATTTACTATAGCCATGGCGTTGTGTTTGAACAGGCCTGCCCCTGAACGCCCCCAGACAGGAGGGAAAGGGAGCTATTAGCATGTCTGCACGCACACCGCGTCCTGTTAGATGAACCCAGAAGGGCGGTGGACCTTGTCCCAAAGCAGCGAATCAGATAAAACCAGCCCCTCGATCTGACACTCCTTTTACTTCATTTAACTTGATTTATAATCCAGTCAGGAATAACAGTGCTTTTCAGCGAGTCCTAGGTACATAACATCAACACAGGAGTCACATTTGAAAGCCTGTAGACTATTTCATTTAACTGATTCCAGATAAGTGACACATAGTACTGAAGGAGATCCCCCCCCCCCCCTCTCTGAAGCCTTTGACCAAACAGTTCTAGTATTGGGGGTGAAATGTGATGCATGTACAGTTACTGTAAAGGAAGAGACATACTATGCTATAACTTTTTTTGTATTACTTTTCGACATACTATGCTATGACTTTTTTGTACTTTTTTGACATACTTTTTCAACACATGTTTTTGACATACTATACTACTATATAACTTTTTTATTTACTTTATACGTTATACTATGACTTCTTTTTTACTTTTTTTCGACATATTATACTATGATTTTTTATTTTTATGTCTTTCGACATTATATAATTCAATTTTATTTGAATATTACTTCACAGATAGAGTAGGTATAGACCACACTCTATAATTTACAAAGCCCCAACAATTCTAATAATTCCCCCAAGAGCAAGCAGTGCGACGGTGGCGAGGAAAAACTCCCTATTAGAAAGAAACAGAAAAATGGAAAAATATAGAGCTCAACAGTGTGGTTCCGGAAGTAAAAATCCCCTTGATTTTCTCCATAAGGATTTAGATTATCAGCCATAATGTCTAAACCATCCGAGGTAGCCTGATCCCGAGCTACGTGGTTGTGAAACGAAAGTTTCTGCTCCTGTAGAAGCTAGAAGTCTGTATGAAATCCACCTTGTTTTAAGAAAAACATGATTTATCCGCGATCTTATGGAGAAAAACTACACTACCCACAATCCTAAGCGTAACAGCAATGTCTCTGATTGGTCCAGTTTGCTGTTACCATAGAAATGTTTACCGTACCTGCAAAACCGCGAAAGGCTAGCGTTAGCTTCTGCCATTGAAGCCTCTGATAGTTTCTGTACACGGTCTTTTATGCCGTTTTCAGAATGTTTTTTTTGCACTGAATCAAATGTTTTCTGGTCACTAGTCATCTCGTAGCTGGTTCCAGACTTTAAACTCTTTATACAAGCAATCTTCGAAACGTCAATGAAACAAATGAATGGGAAAAACACTTCTGGAACCAGAGCTGTTAAAAAAGTGGGTGGTCACTGTTGAGCTCAATACTATGACTCGTTTTACTTTTTCGACATACCATGACTTTTTTTTCGACATGTTATTCTATGACTTTTTCAGTTTTTTTCAGTTAAATAATGAATTTTTTTTACTTTTTTCAACATACTTGTATTACTTTTTATCGACATACTATACTATGACGTTTTTTTTGTCTGACTTTTTTTTGACATGCTATACTGACTTTTTTTTAAACTTTTTTCCGACATACTGTACATTACTATGACTTTTATTAATTTTTATCGACATACTATACTATGACTTTTTAGACTTTTTTTGACATATTATACTATGACTATTTTTTGTCCTGAATCAAATGTCTTATGCTCTCTATTAAGCTCATAGCTGGTTGGCTTGGGTTCCATGACTTTTTTCGACATACTATACTATGACTTTTTTTTAATCTTTTCGACATACTATACTATGACTTTTTTTATCTTTTCAACATACTATACTGACTTTTTTTATCTTTTCGACATACTATACTATGACTTTTCAACATACTATACTATGACTTTTTTTTAATCTTTTCGACATACTATACTATGACATTTTTCGACATACTATACTATGACTTTTTGGACTTTTTTCGACTTACTATGCTATGATTTTTTTCCCAACATACTATATTATGACTCTTTTTTACTTTTTTTCGACATATTATACTATGACTTTTTAGACCTTTTTTGACATACTATACTATGACTTTTTTAAACTCTTTTCGACATACTATACTATGACTATTTTTTGTCCTGAATCAAATGTCTTATGCTCTCTATTAAGCTCATAGCTGGTTGGCTTGGGTTCCATGACTTTTTTCGACATACTATACTATGACTTTTTTTATCTTTTCGACATACTATACTTTTTGAGACATACTATTTTCATGATTTTTCGTATGACTATACTATGACTTTTGACACTTTTTATACTATGACTTTTTTCGACATACTATACTATATGACTTTTTTTATCTTTTCGACATACTATACTACGAAACTTTTTCGACATACTATACTATGACTTTTTTTATCTTTTCGACATACTATACCTATGACTTTTTTCGACCATACTACTATGACTTTTTTCGACATACTATACTATGACTTTTTCGACACTACTATGACTTTTTTCGACATACTATACTATGACTTTTTCACTTTTTCGACATAATATACTATGACTTTATTAACTTTTTTTGACATACTATACTATGACTTTTTTTTATCTTTTCGACATACTACACCATGACTTTTTTGATCTTTTCAACATACTATACTGACTTTTTTTTATCTATTCGACATACTATACTATGACTTTTTTTAATCTTTTCCGACATACTATACTATGACTTTTTTTAATTTTCCGACATACTATACTATGACTTTTTTTATCTTTTCGACATACTATACTATGACTTTTTTCGACATACTATACTATGACTTTTTTATCTTTTCGACATACTATACTATGACTTTTTCGACATACTATACTATGACTTTTTTTATCTTTTCGACATACTATACTATGACTTTTTTCGACATACTATACTATGACTTTTTTTATCTTTTCGACATACTATACTATGACTTTTTTCGACATACTATACTATGACTTTTTTTATCTTTTCGACATACTATACTATGACTTTTTTCGACATACTACTATGACTTTTTTCGACATACTATACTATGACTTTTTTCGACATACTACTATGACTTTTTTCGACATACTATACTATGACTTTTTTCACTTTTTTCGACATAATATACTATGACTTTATTAACTTTTTTCGACATACTATACTATGACTTTTTTTTTATCTTTTCGACATACTACACTATGACTTTTTTTGATCTTTTCAACATACTATACTGACTTTTTTTTATCTATTCGACATACTATACTATGACTTTTTTTATCTTTTCGACATACTATACTATGACTTTTTTTATCTTTTCGACATACTATACTATGACTTTTTTTATCTTTTCGACATACTATACTATGACTTTTTTTATCTTTTCGACATACTATACTATGACTTTTTTATCTTTTCGACATACTATACTATGACTTTTTCGACATACTATACTATGACTTTTTTTGATCTTTTCAACATACTATACTGACTTTTTTTATCTTTTCGACATACTATACTATGACTTTATTAACTTTTTTCGACATACTATACTATGACTTTTTTTTTATCTTTTCGACATACTACACTGACTTTTTTTATCTTTTCGACATACTATACTATGACTTTTTTTATCTCGACATACTATACTATGACTTTTTTTATCTTTTTCGACATACTATACTATGACTTTTTTATCTTTCGACATATATACTATGACTTTTTTCCGACATACTATACTATGACTTTTTTATCTTTTCGACATACACAATACTAACCTTTTTTATCTTTTCGACATTTTATACTATGACTTTTTCGACATACTATACTATGACTTTTTTTGATCTTTTCAACATACTATACTGACTTTTTTTATCTTTTCGACATACTATACTATGACTTTATTAACTTTTTTCGACATACTATACTATGACTTTTTTTTTATCTTTTCGACATACTACACTGACTTTTTTTGATCTTTTCAACATACTATACTGACTTTTTTTATCTATTCGACATACTATACTATGACTTTTTTTATCTTTTCGACATACTATACTATGACTTTTTTTATCTTTTCGACATACTATACTATGACTTTTTTATCTTTTCGACATACTATACTATGACTTTTTCGACATACTATACTATGACTTTTTTTATCTTTTCAACATACTATACTATGACTTTTTTTATCTTTTCAACATACTATACTATGACTTTTTTGATCTTTTCAACATACTATACTGACTTTTTTTATCTTTTCAACATACTATACTATGACTTTTTTTATCTTTTCGACATACTATACTATGACTTTTTTCGACATACTATACTATGACTTTTTTAACTTTTTTCGACATAATATACTATGACTTTTTTCGACATACTATACTATGACTTTTTTCGACATACTATACTATGACTTTTTTTTTATCTTTTCGACATACTACTCTATGACTTTTTTTGATCTTTTCAACATACTATACTGACTTTTTTATCTTTTCGACATACTACACTATGACTTTTTTTGATCTTTTCAACATACTATACTGACTTTTTTTATCTTTTCGACATACTATACTATGACTTTTTTCGACATACTATACTATGACTTTTTTCGACATACTATACTATGACTTTTTTATCTTTTCGACATACTATACTATGACTTTTTTGACATACTATACTATGACTTTTTTTTATCTTTTCAACATACTATACTATGACTTCTTTTATCTTTTCGACATACTATACTATGACTTTTTTCGACATACTATGACTTTTTTCGACATACTATACTATGACTTTTTTAACTTTTTTCGACATAATATACTATGACTTTTTTTTATCTTTTCGACATACTATACTATGACCTTTTTCGACATACTATACTATGACTTTTTTTACTTTTTTTGACATAATATACTATGACTTTTTTATCTTTTCGACATACTATACTATGACTTTTTTTTATCTTTTCGACATACTATGACTTTTTTATCTTTTCGACATAATATACTATGACTTTTTTTATCTTTTCGACATACTATACTATGACTTTTTTAACTTTTTTCGACATACTATACTATGACTTTTTTTTATCTTTTCGACATATTATACTATGTCTTTTTAGACTTTTTTTGACATACTATACTATGACCTTTTTAAACTCTTTTCAACATAGTATACTATGACAATTTTTTGTTCTGAATCAAATGTCTTATGCTCTCTATTAAGCTCATGGCTGGTTGGCTTGGTTTCCATGACTTTTTTCAACATACTATACTATGACTTTTTTTTATCTTTTCGACATACTATACTATGACTTTTTTCGACATGTTATACTGTGACTTTTTTGACTTTTTTTCGACATAATATACAGTACAGGCCAAAAGTTTGGACACACCTTCTCATTCAATGTATTTCTTTATTTTCATGACTATTTACATTGTAGATTCTCACTGAAGGCATAAAAACTATGAATGAACACATATGGAATTATGTACTTAACAAAAAAGTGTGAGATAACTGAAAACATGTCTTATATTTTAGATTCCTCAAAGTAGCCACCCTTTGCTTTTTTGATAGCGCTGCAAACCCTTGGTGTTCTCTCAATGAGCTTCATGAGGTAGTCACCTGAAATGGTTTTCACTTCACAGGTGTGCCTTGTCAGGGTTAATTAGTGGAATTTCAATCAGGAGAGACTTCTTTGCAATTATGAACATATTTATTGTACATACAAACATGTAAATGTACGAGTCTCTGGAGATTGGACTCCATCGAACCCAAATATCCTAAAGGGTTTAAGGAACCCAAACAAATCCCCTGATGGAGTCCAGACACTGGTGGTGCTGAATAAGCAGAGGAACCATCGACAGCCAAGCATAGATGAAACCCAGGTCCGAGGGCGTGACCACCGGTGGCAGAAGGGGAGGAGGCGGGACGGTTGATACACAGCCGACAGCCCTATTGGACAACTGTTAGAATTCATATTATGGCAAGAACCAATCGGCTAAGTAAAGAGAAACGAGTGGCCATCATTACTTTAACAAATGGTCAGTCAGTCCGGAAAATTGCGAAAACTTTGAATGTGTCCCCAAGTGCAGTCGCAAAAACCATCAAGCGCTACAACGAAACTGGCTCACATGAGGACCGCCCCAGGAAAGGAAGACCAAGAGTCACCTCTGCTGCTGAGGATAAGTTCATCCGAGTCACCAGCCTCAGAAATCACAAGTTAACAGCAGCTCAGATTAGAGACCAGATGAATGCCACACAGAGTTCTAGCAGCAGACACATCTCTAGAACAACTGTTAAGAGGAGACTGCGCGAATCAGGCCTTCATGGTCAAGTAGCTGCTAGGAAACCACTGCTAAGGAGAGGCAACAAGCAGAAGAGATTTGTTTGGGCCAAGAAACAAAAGGAATGGACATTAGACAAGTGGAAATCTGTGCTTTGGTCTGATGAGTCCAAATTTGAGATCTTGGGTTCCAACCACCGTGTCTTTGTGCGACGCAGAAAAGGTGAACGGATGGATTCTACATGCCTGGTTCCCACCCTGAAGCATGGAGGAGGAGGTGTGATGGTGTGGGGGTGCTTTGCTGGTAACACTGTTGGGGATTTATTCAAAATTGAAGGCATACTGAACCAGCATGGCTACCACAACATCCTGCAGCGACATGCTATCCCATCCGGTTTGCGTTTAGTTGGACCATCATTTATTTTTCAACAGGACAATGACCCCAAACACACCTCCAGGCTGTGTAAGGGCTATTTGACCAAGAAGGAGAGTGATGGAATGCTGCGCCAGATGACCTGGCCTCCACAGTCACCGGACCTGAACCCAATCGAGATGGTTTGGGGTGAGCTGGACCGCAGAGTGAAGGCAAACGGGCCAACAAGTGCTAAGCATCTCTGGGAACTCCTTCAAGACTGTTGGAAAACCATTTCAGGTGACTACCTCTTGAAGCTCATCAAGAGAATGCCAAGAGTGTGCAAAGCAGTAATCAGAGCAAAGGGTGGCTACTTTGAAGAAACTAGAATATATGACATGTTTTCAGTTATTTCACACTTTTATGTTAAGTACATAATTCCACATGTGTTCATTCATAGTTTTGATGCCTTCAGTGAGAATCTACAATGTAAATAGTCATGAAAATAAAGGAAACTCATTGAATGAGAAAGTGTGTCCAAACTTTTGGCCTGTACTGTACTATGATGTTTTTTTTACTTTTTGACATACTATACTATGACTTTTTTTACTTTTTTCAACTTTTTTACACTATATTTGACTTTTTTTGACTTAATATACTATGATTTTTTTTTTCTCACTTTTCTATATTTCTATCTTTTACTATAGTATGACTATTTTTCCTTTTTTTCCTTTTTCGACATATTATACTATGACGTTTTGGACTTCTTTTGACATTCTATACTATGATTTTTTTAAACTGTTTTCGACATAGTATACTATGACTATTTAGACTTTTTTTCGACATACTATGACTATTTTTTGCCCTGAATCAAATGTCTTATGCTCACTATTAAGCTCGTAGCTGGTTGGTTTGGGTTCTATGACTTTTTTCGACATACTATACTATGACTTTTTTGACATACTTTTTCAACATACCATGACTTTTGTTATACTGTAGACTTTTTTCGACATGCTATACTATGATTTTTTTTTTGACATACATTACTATGACTTTTTTTTTTTACACTTTTCAACATACTATACTATGACTTTTTTGACATACTATACTATGACTTTTTTGACATACTTTTTCAACATACCATGACTTTTTTTCGACATGTTATACTATGACTTTTTTTTACTTTTTTTCTATACCATTACTTTTTTTTTACTTTTCGACATATTATACTATGACGTTTTGGACTTTTTTCGACATACTATACTATGACAATTTTTTGCCCTGAATCAAATGTCTTATGCTCACTATTAAGCTCATAGCTGGTTGGTTTGGGTTCCATGACTTTTTTGGACATACTATACTATGACTTTTTGATTTTTTTTTAATCAACCATGACTTTTGGGACTTTTTTGGACATACTATACAGTATAGTATGTCGAAAAAAGTCCCAAAAGTCATGGTATAGTTTATACTATAACTTTTTTGGACATACTTTACTATTACTTTTTGAATTTTTTTGAATACTATACTATGACTTTTTTTGACATACTATACTGTGACTTTTTTAAACTCTTTTCGACATACTATACTATGACTATTTTTTGCCCTGAATCAAATGTCTTATGCTCACTATTAAGCTCATAGCTGGTTGGCTTGGGTTCCATGACTTTTTTCGACATACTTTACTATGACTTTTTTTCAACATACTATACTATGACTTTTTTATTTTTTCGACATTCTATAATATTACTTTTTTCGGCATACTATACTATGACTTGTTTTGGCTTACTTCTTTTAAACCAGAGCCGTTACAAAGTGGGTGCTCACTGTTGAGCTCTACACTATGACTTTTTGGACTTTTTTCGACATGTTATAACTGTGACTTTTTTTGGCCATCCTATACTATGACTTTTTTTATTAAGTTTTTCGACATTTTATACTATGACTTTTTTTATTACTTTTATCGACATGTTATACTATGGCTTTTTTTATTTTTTCGACATACTATGACTATGATTTTCTTAAACTCTTTTCGAGCTTATAGCTGGTTGGCTTGGGTTCCATGACTTTTTTTACTTTTTTCAACATACTATACTATGACTTATTTTTTTTGCATGTGTACATGTATAAGTTTTTTTTTTTTTTTTGCTCTGTGTAGACAGAAATAGAAACAAAGAAAACAAGAAACAAAAACAACATTCAGCTTTTATGTACATACAAGTAGGTGAAAGTGTGTGTGTGTGTGTGTGTATATATGTATGTATATATATATGTATGTATGTATGTGTGTGTGTATATATGTATGTATATATATATATGTATATATAGTATATATATATATATATATATATATATATATATATATATATATATATATGTATATATATATATGTATATATATATATGTATGTATATATATGTGTATGTATATATATATATGTATGTATGTATGTATATATATATGTGTATGTATATATATAAATATATATATAGCTATGTATATATCTAGATACGATAGAGATAGATGAGATAGATGTATATATACGATATGTATATATGAGATAGATGATACTAGAGATATAGATAGATATATATATATATATATATATATAGAGAGAGAGATATAGATATAGATAGAGAGATATATATATATATATATATATATATATGTATATATATAGAGAGATATATATATAGATATATATATATATATATATATATATATAGATATATATATATATGAGATAGACACATGTGTGGCACAGGATGTCAGAGGTTGATGGGAGAGCAGAAAGCAGTTGGAGTACAAGGTTCTGTCTGCATCTCCTGCAAATCCCATAGAAAGCTGCTGCTCCTCCAACAACTGACAGCACTGCAAAACCTGCTGTCACACAAGAACTACATTGTTTGGTGGAAGAATGATTATTTGTTATGAATAAATTATTGCATGTTTTGTTGCTGTATTTTTTTGTTTATGATACATAGCATAATGTCATAGTATGTCGAAAAAAGTAATAGAATAGTACATCAAAAAAATCATAGTATAGTACATCGAAAAAAGTCGTCATTGTATAGTATGTAGAAAAAATTCGAAAAATAGTATAGCGTGTCGAAAAATAGTACATATATAAAGTAGTACATTGAAAAAGTAAAAAAATTATTGTATAGCATTTTGAGAAGATATAAAAAGTGTTAGTATAGTATGTCGAAAAAAGTCATAGTATAGTATGCCAAATAAATGTCATAAAAAAGTCATAGTAAACCTCACAGGTACAGTACATTTGATGAATAAGTGGTATGCATGCTATAAAAAGCAACAGCCATGCGTTGCAGTCGTGCATAATGACAGCTGTTCTGGTGCAAAACCTCACTGACAGTCTGTTAAATTGCATTTTTTTTCTTTGCTGTTGTTCACACAGGTGCACATGACAGAATTATGATTTTTTTTTTAGTTTTGGAGAGGCTTTTACATTTTCAAAAATCTTGATTAACTCCTAAATTGTTACATGTGTTACATCCAGTTGCAGTTTTCTCCTTCAGTAAAACTCACATATGGTTCTGTCTCTTCTTTCAGATCCAGAAGAACAAACTACGCGCGGAAGCTGAGAAGCTGCTCGAACTGAGGAAGAAAAAATGAGGACCAGCTCATGTATAGAGAATTCAACTACTGTGTATCATTTACCACAAACTTCAATTGTCCATATGTTTAGGCAAGTTACTGAGCCTTTTGTAAATTACATATTGACAATTATATACTGACAATATATTATATATAATTTGTGACCCATTTTTAAGAATTCTATCTTCAGTAAGAACCAATGGGTTTAGGGTTGAGTGACAAACGTTAGGAAAGTTGTAAAGTATTTCGAGATGGACTAACCGATTCTTTGGTTTGGTCTTTTCAAGGGATTTGACAATAACAAAAATAAAGACTAACAGTCTTATATTTAACATCATTCTCTGTAATAATAGAGGTGTAATAGGAAATGTGAACATGCAGTATACTGAAAATAAGCGCAGAAATAGTTGGTGCTCAGTGCTCCACTGTTCTTTTTCATTCTGCAAAAAGCTATTCAAATATTTTTACATCAACTTGAAATAAACTTTGTACTACATTATTAAAACCAGGCATGGGTGTTTCTCTTTTTACGGGAAGAATGAAGGTATTTCTTATTGATCTCTGTGGCAGGTGCTCACCTCTTAAGCCCTTGGAATGCCATTCAGAAACACATAGACACTTACTGAAAATGAGAACTTTGTGGCATTTAAAATGAATAAGTATCACAGACACACTCTCAAAGCTGTAAAGAATTTCCTCTCGATTCTGACCGAGCTACATGTGCAGTCCAACCGACGCTGGGCTGCAGGATCGGATGTCGTCGTCTGTCTAGACCTAAAGGACTCGGCCCAGAAATAGCTCTTAATAGTCCGAAAGAAAACAAACAGTATTCCTGGCTCTTCAGAATGAACCTCAAAGTTTATTTGACATATTTTTGGGTTTGGGATTCATGGTATTCTTATAGAGTGCCAAGAGTCGACCAGTTGGCTTTAAGGTGCTCCAGCATCTGTCCCAGTTCTTAGGAAATCACTTCAACCCAAAAGAATGTACATTTTTGGGCATAAAAGTCTATATACACATATTCACTGGCATTGATCCTACAATCAGTGAGCCTAAATTTACAAGTGAGATTTGGTTACTTCTCTCTATACACTTTAAAACACAACAGGTTGGAAGTCAACTAAATAAATTGGCAATGTTTTTGTTCCATTAACAATCAACTGTATTAATCTCTCACAAAACAGCCCTTCACTTCAACAAAAACTATCCAGTCTCCCTCCTGTGGTCAGAAAGAGCATAACATTTAAATGTTACGTGACGGAATGGGAGCAAATCCCTGCAGCAGGTTCAAACATCTGGTGGAAACACTGAAACCTGAAGAGTGGGGGTGTGATGTTTGGGTGCCCATATATTTTTAAGTTAAAAAAAAGTTCTTATACTCTCATAGAGAGCCAACTTATCCACTTATATACACAAAACTCCCACATAGGCCTGTCACGATAACAAATTTTGCTGGACGATAAATTGTCCCAGAAATTATTGCGATAAACGATAATATTGTCATCGAGAGACCATTTGCATCTAATATAATGATAATGGCATAATAATACAGGTACACCTTTTCAAAGATCAATACACTTTTATTTCTAAATAATATTTAACACTGGAACTGGAAGACATTTTAAATATCCAGAACATGTCTTTGATCTCCTTTAGTATGTCGTCTTTCACGCTGATGTACAGTTGTGGAATTGCCGTTTGTGACACGTAAGTTCTCAGACTACAGACTCTGTACTACATTTTACAATTATTTAACTCTAAATATTAAATTTAAATAATATATAATTAATAAATTAAATCTATCTGTATGGCTATCTGCCACATGGCGAGTAAATGTACCAAAATAGTTCTGTTTTTCAGTCTTCATTTTTGGGGCGAGGTGGCTTCTGCTCCTCTTCAGGTCGGAGCTTCGGGCGTGGACACACACACACACACACACACACACACACACACACACACACACACACACACACACACACACACACACACACACACACACACACACACACACACACACACACACACACACACACACACACACACACACACACACACACACACACACACACACACACACACACACACACACACACACACACACACACACACACACACACACACACACACACACACACACAACTCTGACATACTTTCCACACTCCGTGTCCGCGGACAGCTGTAGGCTTGTACCAATGTTCTGTGCATTGTCGGAAACATGCAGCCACTTTCCTGAAAACCGGGCGAGACTGACCAGCGGCGCGTGATGTCCGAGCCCGTCTCCACAGTCTCCACCTGCAGGTTGTCAGCTGTGTGGTTTGGATTGAAGGGAGAAACGAGACGCCAAATAACACGGTGGATATCGGCTCATATAGGCCTACTTTCTTTTGACGGGCTTTAACTGCAAAGTGCCGCGGAAACCCTGCTCCAACTCTCAACTAGCGTGTTTGTCTGTCTCTGTCTCTCTGTCCGCAGTCCCGCCCCCACAAAGACCATGCGACTGACAAGAGGGTTCACTCCTCGTTACGCTAAGGAACCGAGAGTGGTCCTCCAGTCTCTTTGGTAGAGAGAGACGAGGAAAACAAACAAGCATGCAAATGGAAATTATCGCGGCCGGAAAAATTATCGAGCTCATTTTTTTTTATCGTGCGATAACTCGATTTATTGACTATCGCGACAGGCCTACTCCCACATATGCCAGCTGTAACTTAGTCTTTGGGCAGCGGGATGCCGACTGCAGTCTGCTGTCCCTGCATCTGCTGCTCCGCTCGGGCCACCTGCTCCTCGGTGCAGCAGTCCTGCAGAAACACAGCAGCCAGGTTGCGCAGGCGGGGGCTCTCTGAGAGGGAGAAGCGCAGCATGCACTGCAGGATGGCCGGAACAGTGATCTCAGAGCGGGACGAGGGCGTCGTGAGGTTCATTAGTGTTGTGATGGCCGACAGGACAGTCTCCTCCCTCTGGCTCGACAGACAATTTGTGACCAAGCTGATCCCGTTGCTCTGCAGGATAATGTCTCGGCATTCAGGGTCCATACTCAGGTTACACAGCCCCCCTGAGGACATGACACACACAAGAGAAGTGATTACATTTTAGGTTGGAAGACAGCATTTGCACAATGTAAAAACAATAGGAGAGAGATAAGGACTTGTACACACCCATCCCGAACTCCACAAAGTTGTCATTCTCCTCAGTGAGCATGTCCAAGAAGAGGTCGGTCACTTGCAGCTCCCTCAGATACTCCATGTTCTTTGGGTCGTACGCAAAGTTGGCCAGGTTAGCCAGCACTTGCTCCTTTGCCTCTGATGAAGTGAAATGAGTAAATTAATGCGTATACCATAACTTTTGCTAGGAAAGTAGTAACTAGAGATGGTCCGATACCAATTTTTGCTTCCCGATACCGATTCTGATACCTGAACGTTCGTATCGGCCGATACCAGTGTGTCATATATTTTAACAACTGTATACTACTATCCCTGTATGGATGTGATATGATTTCTATCTTTGTTGTCGGTCTGGCTCAGGTTAAACTCTTTGTGAAACATGAACAAACAAACAATTAATGCCACACAACTTTCTTTTATTATGAAGTTTGACAGTCAGTTATAACGGAAAAAGAACATGAATAAACTACTTTAACGTAGATTTTCTTCAGGGCTTTATTACGTGGTATTGGATCGGTGCATAAACTCCAGTACTTCCCGATCCCAGCGTTTTAGGCAGTATCGGAGCCGATACCGATACTGGTATCAGAACATCTCTAGTAGTAACTCCTCCATATTCACTAAGGTTATCAGTTAGACACAGGGCCGGATTGGGACTCATTTTCAGCCCTGGATTTTCATGCCTTAGACCGGCCCACTTTACTTCACGAATGACTATATTAAAAAAATGTAATCAAAACCTTAGTATATAGGTCTGCAATAGCGCCCTGTCCTCTACATCCTTGTAATTCGGTGTATTTTGTAAAATATCACTATTTCCAAGTGTTGCCTCACAATGTAGATTTATTAGAAAAGTTAACATCTTAACAACAACCCAATATCAGAATCTGTTTCTGTGCAAATAAGTAATCACAGATTAAATAAAGAACAAGATACATTGTATTGCACTTTCTAATGACACCATAATCTATTTTTTCCTTTGAATAGGCCTAGTTAATACAACTTTCATAATGGGTCACAAGTAATATTTGGTCATAAAAAGTGATTATATTGTAGCTAATCTGATCATGTTTGCTTGTTCACACACACTGATACAACAGCTTACAGTAGATGTGCCATCCACACTGACAGCAGCTATCCCTAATGCGCACTACTGGCTCTGCTTCTGACACTAAATCACATTTTATAAATTGTCATAATTCTCAGGACAAATCTCTCCTTTTTACAAAGCTTTCTGATCAAGTCATGTCAGTGTCATTATGGTAGTGCCGAATCATCTGGCATCATTAATTATCCCAGGCCATTTTTCATATAGAGCAGGTCAACACCACACTCTTATTAATTATTATAATACTCAGTCAATGAGCAACCCTACCTGCCCAAACTGGACTTCTGGGCTCATATAGCTGCTGCTTGGTAACCTTACTGGCTCTTCATTGTCACTGTTAGCAGCAAACTGGACTAGTAGGCCTACTAGCTGCTGCTGTGGAGCTATAAGAACAAGTTTGATTCATAAACATAGACGCTGGTTTGCAGGCACCTCTCCTAACTAACTTAGCTTAGCCGTCTCAACGTCTTCATTTGGCGTTTTGCTAAAAATAGAAAAAGTTCATCTGGCCGCGTCACTTTCTAGAGCTCTACTTTTAAAATTGACGCTTTTTCAGTGCCGTTTTGCGCTTTCTATTACCCGTTTAAAACATCTTCTTTTTGCTCGCGGTGGCATCCTCCAAGAAGCCCCTGTGAATTGTGTACGATGACTTTTTTTTTTTTTTTAGCAAGGTGCTGCCGTCGGAGGACTCCGAACATAAATAGGTCATCATTAACCAGGCTGCACTCTGCGAGTGGGCTGCAAGAAAAAATAAATACTGTAAATACAAAAAGTGGGCTGCGAGTGCAGGCAGCATAGGGACAGCATCCATAATATTCAACTATGATTTCAACCCAGTGCCATACCTGAACACCGGCCCTCACAACCAAACAACCAGACCGGCCCACCGGGAATTCTCCCGGTGCTCCCGATTAGCCATCCGGGCCTGGTTAGACATGATCGGAAGCGTACACAGATGAAATACTTGATGGTAGTACTGTAACTGTGCATACTTTGGCAGCGGTAAAAGTATGAATATATATGCTAGAACACCCCTCCCACCCTGCCAGGTCCCTCTTCCAACTACTGCCCTCCGGAAAGAGAGTTCAAAGTCTCAGGGGCAAAACATCCCGCTTCACAGTACTTACCCCGCCACTATTAGGCTCCTTAATGCTCAGGCACCTTGCAAAATAAACCTGTACTAAATGCACCTTATAGATTACAAGGTCTATACAGCTTTTTAGTGGTTGGAATCATTGTCGATGTGATTGTCCTTTATGTACTGTATGTTCCTGTGTATGTATTGCCTTTTCTTTTTTACCTTATTGGCACCAAGACAAATGTCAATCAACTGTGTTGACATGGCAATAAAGTATTGAACTAAAGTAGCATGAAATGGAAATACTCAAGTATAGTGCAAGATCGTACTTGAGTAAATGTACTTCCAACCTTTATCTTTACCTTTGTCATTGTTAGACTGCAGCAGTTTCTAATCCTGTTGTGTTTTGGAGGTGGTGTTACCCTGTGTTTACACGACGGATTGGGCCTTCCAAATGTAAAACTAGCTAGCTATGTGTAGTTTCACCAGATATATCTTAAAGACCTTTTTAGGGTTTCTCAGGGAACTTAACATACATATCCCATCGACTCATGACATGTAGAACTAAAAAGTGTACACACCTTCACTGTCGGTGTCCTGAAACTCAGTGACCAGAGTTTGGAGATATTCAAACCGGTCGGAGCCCTCAGACGAGCCTTTTCTCCACATCTCTGGCTTCTTTAGCTTAGCATCAGACCCGGTGTTCATTCAAACATACGATTAAACAAGCTAACGTCAACACCGCGGGGTATTAACGTTAAAGGAACACAACACACAAACTATTCTCATTTTCCGCCATTCCTTGTTTTGGTCCGTCTCTTAAATGCGTCCGTCTGTTAAATGTGTCCGTACAACTGCGCACTTCCGCCTAAAACTTATACTGTTTATAATTATTTGTTATTATCGACTTAAACTCTATCAAACCACTTTTAAACATATTAAAATATCATAAATATTCTGGCGTGGGTGGTTATATGTTTACTATTTTTTGGGGGGATGATTTTGATTCATAAAATTGGGAAACGGAAGTCGTGTTACGTGAGTAACTGCACGATATGAAGGAGGTGTGTCGCTAGCAGGGAGCTAACGCTAGCTCTAAAGGTCAGCTAAGAAGCAAATGTAGGTTAATTCTCTGTTTATATTTCGGTCTGTAGCCACTTCTCTTTAATTTAATTATAATGAAGCAACACCAACTGTCCGCTGCAAAGCGTCTGACGAAACCCATTTTATTTGGGACACTAATTGTGGGACTAGCCACTGCTTTCTTTAACAGGTGAGTTATGATTCATTATTGCATGCAGGCTTGAAAATTAACTTTTTCGTCTACCAGCCAAATGGCTAATGAATGTTCAAATATTACCAGCCATTCAATAGATTACCATTGGGTTTTTTGGCTGGTGAGTGAAGCAAATCTACCAGCCACTTGCATATTTCACCAGCATTTGGCTGGTAAACGGTGCTAATTTAGAACCCTGATTGCATGCTGTGTATTTTGTAACTGTCACCTGGAAATGTTAAGTACATAACGTTATTATTAAAGGACACCTTCACGATAACCATGTATCAAAAACCTGCAGTGTGTTATGATGCACCTTGGTCCACTTTCCTTCACACAAATGACATTTACTGTCATTTCCCCATTTTTCCCTTATTAATCAGCAGCTGCATACAACTAGCATTATTGTGCATAGAAACATTACTTATGTAGTAGTAAACGGTGTTTTTAATTACACATCAACAGCACCAAATAAACTAGAAGTTAAAAACAATGAAATGGGTCCAATAAAAAATTAAATGGTAGAAATTAAGATATTTTGCAGGACAAATAATGCACAATATCTGCATAATTTCTTAATGAGTCCTTCCCAGGTGCAACATATTCCTGAGGGACTTTTTCCTTTACAAAATGTCAGAAATCCCCATAACTTACCATAATTCTAGGCAACGTCTGACAAACTGATTAAAAATGCACATTAATATCCTGACTGTTAGTCCTGGCATGTTGGGCCTACATAAATACATATTTCTCTATTCCTTTTTTTTTTTAACTATGAAGGGCATATGTGCTTTACATTAATCAGTGATGTCTTATAGTGAATTCTTCCATCATTCATCTTTATATAATTCCTCCTCGTCCGTGCAGGCACAGGTTCTTTGAGGATGTGGAGGAGCTCAGGGCTCAGGAGCGAGCTCGCAATGACGCCAAGAGGATGGAGGTCTTGGAGAGGAGGATGAGGCAGATAGACGAGGTGGCCGAGAAGAAGAGAGGAGGGATCAGCTGAACCACAGCCTGAACTATTACTGTTGTACTACACAAATCTTCAGACTCTACAGATGTGGATACTACGTATATTATATCTAACCGTACACAGCCCAACAATATCTGTACTGGAGACATCTGTCTTGCAAGAAGCCAAACTGTTTGTGTTTTGATAAACAAAGCATCGGTGGATGAATTTTTGTTAATTCACACACACATGAACGGGAAATGTAATCTACTATTTTGTGTCTGTTTTGAGACATAAATATTAATAATTAAATGACCAAACTGCTAATTATCAACTTTCTTTTTCTTGTACTTAACATGTTTGTCCAGCAGGGGGCAGTGCTGATAACAACTTGGGCATTTTTACAAGTTTTATCCCCTTAACTATGTATGATGTATTCTTTATATTTTCAAATGCACGCTGCAGAGTTTCCTTATGTTAGTTTCTATTAATTTCCATTAGCCATACAAATCACATGACAGAATCTTGAAACTTGCTAGCATTGTCAAATCTCTGTTTTGTAAATTACATTATCAATTTAATATCAAAATGAATGCTGACATGCTGGATTACGCAATTCAAGCACGTTTCAAGAAACTGCTGCTTGAGAAGTAGACAGTCTAAAATACTGTGTTATATTAGTTCTCAATACACTTAAATCATGTTTAATTTCCTCGTGATGAAAATTAATTACTAGATCATCTAACAGAAAATTAACCACAGGGTTTCCACTGGGTCTTTAAAAAGTCTAAAATTTCAAAATCAAAATTTAAGGCCTTAAAAAGTATTACATTTAGTGAAGTATTGTGTTCTAGGTCTTAAATAATTTTAAACCGGTCTTAATTTTCCTACATCCATGTAACGCTACATCTAATGCTCATTGAAATGCTCCCGCAGCAATTTATAATTATTATTTTTTTGATTCTGTGGTGTTGTAGTTCTTTCTTTCGCTATTCAAAATATAATTTGCTGTATTGCAACTACAAATGAGACCAACATGCAACTTCAATCAGCTTTCGTGTTATTATTGTGAGACTCTTTCGGACTGTACCACAGACAAAAAATGGATTTTATTCTTTAGCTGTGGGGGAAGTGCAAGTTTAATTTGAGTTTGAGTTAATATGAAAATGTCATCTTGGGCTCAGAGAACTTATTGTGGACATTTTGTAGATTTTACAATTAATTCATTGAACAATTAACAGATACATTGATACGGCAACTAACAGTTATTTTCATAATTATTTAATCCGTTGATTGTTTTAAAGGTCCCATGGCATGAAAATTTCACTTTGAGTTTTTTTTTTTTACATTAATATGAGCTAAGCCTGCCTATGGTCCCCCAGTGGCTAGAAATGGTGATAGGTGTAAACCGAGCCCTGGGTATCCTGCTCTGTCTTTGAGAAAATGAAAGCTCAGATGGACCAATCAGGAATCTTCTCTTTATGAGGTCATAAGGAGCAAGGTTACCTCCCCTTTCTCTGCTTTGCCCGCCCAGAGAATGTGGCCCACCAATGAGAAAGAGCAAAGTGGCAGAAGGCCACACCTCCATGGCAAATATTCACATTTGAGAAGCTGGAACCAGAGAATGACCAAAAAGTTCAATTGATACATTTCTAACTGAAAATAAGTGTTAGTTTCAGCCCATATTTCCTCACATTAAGGACTGATTGAAACATTACAAATGTAACAGATGGAGTGTAATAACACACTTTATTAAAACATGCTGTAAAAAGAAATCTGAAATAAATTAAACCCACAAACTATAACAGAATATTGCACATGAATGAAAAAGAATAAAAAGTGAGCTCACACAAAGTCAAAGTGCTTCATCTGCTCATCGTGTACTGAAAACATGTCGTGTGATAAATCAAAGCTTTTAAAAACAGATCAAACACTTTGACGACAGAACACAAGAATGCTGGTTAACTGGTCTGAACACGACGACAGCACCACTTTAATGTCCGTCTATAAATAACGATCAATATGACCAATACTGTACACATCATGTCACATAGTTCAGAGGATAGATGGTACACTTGACTCACTACAATGACACAAAGACTCCCCTTCTTTCAAAACCAAATCCAATAAAAAACAGGGGGCACGAGATAACAGTTAAAAGACAAAATCATAGAGATAATGTTTAAAACATTAACCTTTTGAAAACATCAATATTTGATGGAGGCCATATGTGGTGGACAATTATCCAGGACATCTGCCACTAATTTAACTGGTTATTTTTTAATTCATGGTTTCAGCAGTGAGTGCACTTAACGGTCACCTTAACTGAAGTTATTGCTGGTTAAAAGTAGTGAAAAATAATAATAATAAAATTTAAAAAAACATTTTAATTGCATAATATTTCCCTTTTTAGTTGATATAGTGCACACATTTCACAAATCAGGGTGAGATCCTTAATAAATGTTTAAATGTGTGAAGAGAGTGGATCTTTGTACAAGCCAGTGAGCAAACAGCAGATACAGCAACACATGACATATACAGACAGACAGGGACCCATAATGACCGAGGATCGGGTCCTGGGGTGATAGTACATCAATAACGTTTTACAATATTTGTCTGAGGCCTTCTCTTTTTATAGATGTGATTTTCCATTTTAGGAGTTGGGGTTACCGTCACACAGCGAGGGGCACTAAGCCTGGGGAGGAGGCAGCAGGAGGGGCGGTGATGGCTGTCAGGGTTCCAGGTTTCAGTCCGTTCACCGTCCTGCTGCAAAAAAAGTTACAAGAGTTACATTAAACCAAGCAGCGATGTGCCCAGATTAATACATGAATTAACCCACGACCAGCCAGATATACTAAGAGAATGTATTGGAGTAAGTTGAAGATAAAAGCCTTCATAGAATTTCATTGAAAGCCACTTAATTAAAGCAGCAATAATAAAACAAGCTGATAAGTATGGAAGCCCATTTCTGCCAGGAAAAAAAGTTAGGAATGACAAAAAATATTTATGGTAAATCAAAACTATGAGATACATTTTTACACAAAACTAAAAAAAGTTTGCCATTTCTAAAAGTGGATCATTAAGTCCAGATGCTTATGATAATATGGAGATTCTGGGTTAAAATCACAAGTATTTTCTCATTGCTAAATTCGATTCAAAGTATAAATTTGATTTGGTCATTACTGCACGGCAGAATACTCGGCATGCAGCAAACTTCTGTGTTGTGAAGAGGTTAATCCAACCTTATTTTTTTCTCGTAAATGTATGCCTTTATAATCTCAAATATTTTTTTTCTCATAAATTTAAGACTTTCATCTCGGAATGTAACCCTCCTTCCTCAGCTCTGTCATTTATTTTTTACATGCAATGTCCTAATACGCTGTCGCAATAATGAACCATCAAGCTCAAAAAAAAAAAAAAATGAACATAAACCTTAATTAAAAATCATTTCGTTACTTGGGTTAACAAGTTTAATTTTATTTAATGAATGAATGAATGAATTGTCTAAAATATTACAAATCTTTGATATTAACATTTGCTTATAAAGTCAGCCGATCTACACTCTATTTTCTATTTAACTCCTTTACCATTAACTCTTTCTTTAAAAAACAAATATAATGATGAATGACACTGTGAATTACCATATTAGGTTACCTTTCTTTTCCTGGCAGTATTGGACTCCCATAATAAAAGGTATGGAAATTGGAAATGAAAGAAAAAAACTGCTCAAATTGTCAGATAAAACTCTTCATCCTCATTATTAGCATCATCACCTCATACACAGAGGACGCTGCAGCTACCAGACAGAGATGACGTGTTTTAAACAATGTTATGCGTCTGTTGCCAAAAATGGAACTTGAAAGTGGGAAGGAAGTTGCTGAGTTATCCTGAACAACTGGTTTCTCTTGTGGGTCATAGTCCAACTATGATCAGTATCCCTTGTTTGGTTTAGGCCTGAGTCATGACTCTGGAAAGCACCGCTCAGAGTATGAATGAAAGACTGCTTTAGTACAATTC
Organism: Perca fluviatilis; assembly: GCF_010015445.1. Lineage (NCBI taxonomy): Eukaryota > Metazoa > Chordata > Actinopteri > Perciformes > Percidae > Perca > Perca fluviatilis. The sequence continues at coordinate 6,207,105 of NC_053132.1, forward strand.
AAGAAAATGTCAAAGAAAGCAAATTCTCAAGCCAGGGCAAAACAAAATACGTAAGTTTCTGAATCGATACCCAATACATTTTAACTTTTGACACCTTAGTTTAGGGAAGATAAACATTTTAATTCCTTATGATTTATCAAAATATGCCAAACTTCTAAATGCATCAGTGTTAAATAAAAGTTTAAAAGAAAAAGTCTAAAAATGCAGAGAAGTTCCCTGTTTTAGATCAGGAAATATCTGATCAATGAATACGTAAACAATTTGGTGAGAATCAAGGTTTAACACTCAGCTCTATTCTCTATCACCGGCAGTGAGACAAAATGCCTGTGGCTTCTCCAGACCTTCCTGAAGGTGAACGGTGTGCATAACTAACGCCCTGCTCTGACACCAGAAGGAACAATAACCTTGTTGCGTTGCATCTCGATATGCAGCCTCACACAGCAGAAACACACTGCCAGTCTCTGCTCGCGCCACCAGCCTCACACAACAACAAGTAACTGCTGTCAACACAGAGTGATGCAGCAGAAAAAGTGACAGAACGAAATACGATTGACTTTTAAAGGATCAGTCTACTGATATTCTACAATTCCTTTATGCCAACAAGATGCAGTATATCTCCTTCCTTTATTGCAACAAGATACAGTATATCTCCTTCCTTTAGGTCAGCAAGAAAGATCTTCTTCCTTTATGCCAACGACATATATATTCTTCCTTTATGTCAACAAGATACAGTATATCTCATTTCTTTATGTCAGCAAGAAAGATCTTCTTCCTTTATGCCATAACATAAATATTCTTCCTTCATGCCATATAACTTGATTGGTGTCCAGAAACTATTAAAAACACACACTAGTTTATTTTGACTCAATCCCACACACACACCGTCCTGCTGCCACAAATACTCACCTTTGTGACTCTGAACTTTTTTTCTGTAGCGACAACAGCAGGTTTCATTTACTTATCCAATGAAATACATCGATATTTACTTGATGAATTGGCACAATTCAGTACAAACATTCATGGTTTCCAGATGATGAATCACACTGATTTTGGTGATGCTCTAACTTTCCCTCCAGCGCCACCATGAGGTTAATATTTGTGCTTTTGAGTAATATTAACATTTTTTCTTATCCAATACTTTGATTTATGACTAAATACCTGCAAAACTGACCCATCAGCCTCAGCGGTACTTCGTGTTTAGTGCTAAGTGTTAGCATGCTAACACACTAAACATTAAACCTGCTAAACATCAGCATGTTAGCACCGTCATTGTGAGCATTTTAGCATGCTGACATTAGCATTTAGCTCAGCACAGCGTCACAGAGCTACTAGCATTGCTGTAAACTCTTAATAAAAATGAAACTAAACATTTGTGAATAATTTTTAAAAGGTTTGCATCTTCTGTCGAAGCTAATGGGCTTGGAGCAAAGTGCCACAGACAGAGCAGGGAAGTCAGAAAGTATTAAGAGACGCACACTTTTTTTTTTTTTTAATTTTGTTTCTGTCAGTAAATTTAATTTTTGTCTTCAAGTTTCTCTTCTGACAAACGTTCCCGACGTCATTCATAAGATGAAATACAAAAAATTGCTTTAAACTTCACTTTGTTAGTTATAATTAATGGTTTGATCTCGGGCCAAAACAAAAAAACACAACAACTCACACTAGTAGGAAAGAGGTCTATGGAGGTCAGCTTAAGAGTTAAAAAGACAGCAGGAAAATGTCCAGCACCATTAAACCACCACGAACCCTTTAGCAGTTAGTGGCTGGGACGTCATCTAGCCCACAGTTGGTTATTTCTATGAGCTCTACATGGAAAAAGAGGCCTGGCTAAAATAAGCAGCAGCATGCATGAATGCTCCCCAACACTCTCAGTAACAGAAGGAGCTGCGATTACCCAGAATCAATGCGGGGAATGTGACCATCTCTGTCCTGCTGGGAAGAAATGCACACAGGTCACAAACTCTCCTCCCGAATCATCCACCACATCAGACACAATACAGATCACATAACCTTCGCTTTTACCACACCGAACGCATCTCGTTAACACATCTGACTGGAATCAGACGGTGACATAACATCACAAGAGTCATTAATCATTCCTCACTGAGCACTAAGACATGAAAGACGTTTCTAAGGCAGTAGGGTTTTAGGTTTCACTTACGCTTTGTCAAAATATGATGTGTGGAGTGATTGCGAGTAGTTTGCGGTGTTTGCGTTGAGCACGTTGCTGTTGTCGAGAGAGTACGCCTTCCTCGCTTTCTGGTCCTTGGCAAAGTTCCTGCAAGCGGCGAGCTTTGACTCCAGGGCCTGCGGTGGACACGTAAACAAAAGATGATGCAAAGACAGGGCAGGGACTTTCTACATCAAGCTTGTGATGTAGTGAGAGAGAAAGGGAAAGACATGAAACCTGGAAACAGAAATTCAGAAGGAGTGACTCACCCCAACTTTCCGGAGTAAATCACTGACGATGTTGAGGGCCGATATTCTGGCGGAGGGAGTCAGCGGGGAGTTGCTGCCAAAACCGTTTGATAGGACTGTACAGGAGAGAGTGAAGAAAAAAAAAAAACGTGTCAATTTGCATTGAGTTTTTATTTTACTACATATACATCTCATCAGTGGATGGATTACTGAACAGGCCTACCAAGCCCGGGGGCCCAAAGTGTCAGGGGCCCCCTGACCTTCACCTGCAAAATGTAATTTCAAGTGACACATTCTGACCATGAAGAGATGCAAAATGACCACAAAGAAACATGATAAATAACTACAGAGATCACAATGAGCAACAGCTTTCTCATACAAGTAGATGTGAGGTCCATTATGAATATAAAAATATTGATTAAAGCTGCTTAAAGAATGAAAAAGCCTTAATTAAATATGGTCTAATACATTACATAAAAGGAGGAATAGAAGGCAAGTGTACCGATACTAAACATGTTGAATAATGTACTATATTTGCCCAAATTTATCAAATACTTTTTGTGTGCCTGACATTACATTATTTTTATGCCACATCCTCCTAATAGTTAAATGCATACTTTTGTCCCATCTGAGAGCACCAGAAGACAGACACAACTGAGTGTCCCTGCATTAAAAAAAGAAAAAAGAAAGCAGCAGAATGCTGCAAGTGGTTTTAATAAAGAACTCCTCAGATTTCCCCGTCTGTATTTGCATTATGAGAAGGGGGGAAAAAAGCCCTTTAGGGACAGCAGGCTGCAGCTACCTGTTGGGTTGGCAAAGGCGTTGTCCAGACCTTTGCTCAGTGGTGTAGCAGGGAGAGAGAGGGAGGCCTGAACAGCAGTGTCCATCTTCTCATTGTCCTGTGTGGGCGAACTCGGAGCGGACATCCTGGTTACATCTGACTGCCTCTCTCGTACGGCCAGCTCCTGCCGCAGGTCTACAAAAAAAATAAAGGAACATTTTGTAGCTCTTCCTAGAGATCAGGTAAAGACACACACCGAAGAAACTCCTACAAATCTGTGGGAAAATGGATATTTTAAATCGTTTGAGGGGATCTGCAGCAGCTGTATGCTAATGAGCTGCAGCGAGTGATCGACGGCGAGGCTCTTTAGTAAAAACCTAGTCAATAACCACCTCTGGCTTCATCCTTTAATCTTTGCACAGACTCCAAAAGCGACTCCTTCTCATCCAGCTCGCTCTCCAGGAAGGCGTTCCTCTCGATCGCCTGGTTCAGACGCTGCTCGAAGTTCTCCAGGGACACGATGGTAGCTCTGAGGAAGAAAGAACCACTGAGATTGACGTTTCTTTCATTAAATATCTTCTGGGGGATGGCTGCCTTCTGTAGGTCCTATCTAATTAGTAATGATTATTCAAGTATGAATAAGGGATCAATATCTGCAGCATTGATTTTAATCTAACTCAATGAAAGCAATTAATTAAATTTGAGCCATTTGCTAATTGCAACAAATTTCCATTTAGATTAAACCGGGATCACAAAGTAGCTGAATTTAACGATAAAAAAAACCCACCTTTGCATCTTGTGGGAACATTTAGTTTACAATATTGTCCATCCTATATTATCCTTATTATGAAAATCTTTAGTGACAAAAATGAGATTTGATATAGCATACACACTTTCAATCCATCTTATTATTCTTAATTGTTATCAGTCATTGTTGTGTGTGTGTGTGTGTGTGTGTGTGTGTGTGTGTGTGTGTGTGTGTGTGTGTGTGTGTTATATATATATATATATATTTTTTTATTATTATTATGCGTTTTATCCCTTAAAAGGCCTAAAATTAAAAGTCCAGATTAAAAAAGTCCCATACACATAGCATCAGTTGCATTTTATTTAAATGTAACAATGCCTTTGTGTAGTCCTGGTCAAATAAATGAATAAAACTAAAAATATATAAATAAATCTCGTCTATCCTGCATTATCCTTATAATAAAAGAAATAAATCATTTAGCGACCCATAAAAATGAGCTTATCTCACATGCAACTCAGCAACATCAAACTCTTAGTGGAGAAACCATAAAGACAAGAATGAAGTGATGCATTTTATTTTGGCGAGCATTTAGAGCCCATTCAGACCTTTTGGCTCTCTCCAAGTCGTCGTTGGACTGTTCCAGCTCTCGGACGTATTTGTGGAGCTGCTCCTTGATGCTGCGCGTTTGGCCCAGGTCGTCCTCCAGCATGGAGATCTGCTTGTAGCTCTGAGTGTACTGCTGCTCAACCCTCTCCTGAAGAAGAGGAGGAAGAGCGAAGGACAGGATGAAGACAGACACAATATTGATCACACGCGTTTAATCTAAGACACGCTGGGCGGCAGAGCTTTGTGGACATGATTTAACCGCTCCCAACGCACACAACCTACATGTTTTCATCCATTTTTCAGTGCTCGCCTCATTTTTCCTCCCCGGCATGGTTAGGGAGCGGATGTGAAGTGTGACCTATATATCCACCAGCTCCGGGACATTCAGCTCAATAAGTACCGCTGGGCCCGTCTGCATGTCTGACCTATATCTGCTGTAACTGTGGCGTCTGACTCAACTGCGGTCACGCAACCCTCTGTGTGCTCCCCAAAACTCATTCAGCACATCCCGTTAACATGATATTGAAATATATAACAGTTAAAACTGTTTTAATGCTGTGATGTGATGTTTGTACGGTGGCCTTGAGGTGCAAAACACAAACAACATTGAACATTTTTGTTACCGTTTGATTTGTTGGTTTATCTTTGTATGAAGTTGTAGACGTAGTTTTGAAAACTGTCAACAAAGAGTGAACGTATCTAATCAACACGACAAAAACAGAAAACCTAACCATTTGCCCAAGTTGTGTTTTGTGTCGGTTTTTCCTCTTCTTTTTCTGAAAATAATGTTTGCACCGAAGACCGTCATCAGACTGAACAAACACTATTCTATCATGACGATCAAAAAAAAGCAATGCATCCACTTGATGTGTGGAACCTAAAACCTGACAGACACTTTGGCACAAACATCTCATCCCTGCTGGAACCACGGACACATAAATGTGCCTCCCGCCTTTCGGTAATTATGGAGCGAGAATGAGACTGAGAGACAGAACCTGATGCATTATGGATGAGAGTCATACAGATCAGCTGTGTCAGAGTACAGCCAGTTTAGGACAGAGCAGGTGTTGGTTGGTAAGTGCAAAAAGAGGGGTGCATCAGCATCTTCCAGAGATGAGATTTACATTTAGATTGCACATGAATTCATGGACTGTATCAAAACTCCAGGACTTCAATCCTCCCTGAGGCAAAAAACAAATTATAACTGTCTGATTGAGATTCCTGCTGTAGTATTGTGTAAAATTGTGTTCTGTATATTGTATGTACAGGTAGCATTTTTGTACTTTCCCCAACTGGGATAATAAAGTGACTGATTTATTTCATTTATTTATTTAAAAAAGGGACAATGCTCATTAATCAACAGCAAAGCAACTGTAAATGAGCCAGAGTTAGCTCAGCAGGCTAATTTGCATCTGTTGTCCCTGGCCAGTTTGAAAATGGCAACCTAAAAAAAATTAAAAAACAAATACTATAAAATGACAATACAGTCAACACATAAAAGCAACATACATGATACATACATGATAACTGTTGGGTTTCTGATCAAGAACGTTTAGAATACGTTTATATTAGAGTTTCAAGTGGTTTGCTTGTGGATTTGTTAGCCGGAGAAAAAGTTAGTCACACAATGAGTAAAATGTGAGATAATCATGGCTCTCATATACATAATAGCAGTTTTAAAGCGGAGTGATTGTCTGATAAATCCAAAGTTACTCAAATCAAATCTAATTCTTTTGCATATACTTTTAACATGAGATTTGAGATTGAGAACTTTATTCAGTTGTGCATGGGACGCGGTTTGATCTCAATAATCCTGTGACCTCTGACATATAACCAGAGAGGCAAAGCTGCAGACCCACAAGAAAAAAATAAAAAGACTGATGCATCCTGTGGAGCAGCAGCTGCTACAGCGTGACTTCACGTCTTCTCACAAGAGACTGCACTCAAGGACGAGTGGTGACATAAGAAATAAAAGCATCAAATATTAATTTCAAGGGGTCACATGGAGACACGCCATACTAGCTTGGTTTAGAGCTTACTGTACAGTACAGTGAGGTATCCGATTCGAGATAATGATAAGTTGGTCTCGAAAAAAGTCACAAGATGGTGAAAAATGTGGATCAGTGTTTCCCAAAGCTCAAGATGACGTCCTCTAATGTCTTGTTTTGTCCACAACTCCAAGACAAAGATATTCAATTTACTGTCACACAGGTCACATTTAAGAAGCTGGAATCAGAGAAGGTTTACCTTTTTCCTTAATTGATGGCATTTAATTTAATAGTTGACAACTAATAGATTCATCTTTGGAGCGCTAGTTAAGTTTAATAATCGTTTGGCTAATAACACTGATATTTTCTCTCTTAACATCAGATCAGAGGCACACATCAATAGACTAAGTCTGAGTCACAGATCGTTTCATTTACCAAACTCCTGCACTTACCTTGAGCGTTTCGACATCTTGCTTGAGTCTGTGGTTCTCAGACTGCAGGTCCTTCATACGAGTCTCGGCCTGGCCCAGCTGTGCTTCCAGCTCGGCCTCCAGCTCCCTGCTCCCCTCCTGAAACTCCAGCAGCTCCTCGCGAGCCTCCTGGCACCTGGCGGCCGACAGAAAGACGAGAAGCCATTAGACAACAAGTCGAGACAGAACGAGGTCGCTGTGCACGGGAGGGAGCATGCACCATATTTTATTTATTTTTTTAAATCTTTATTTCATTTGATTATCTGGCCACTGACCCAGATAATATTCCATCTACGGTAGGATGTCGAACGGCTGGTTCAGAGGATTTGTAATTGTCATAGTTTTACTATCGATGTCCAAATTTTAACATCAGCAACACTGCAACTGATTAACTGATAAAATAAGCTCCACCTCAACCAGCTATAACATTAAAGTACTATTACATAATGACGTCACACTGACAGAGTCCATTCTGACAAACAAATACTTTTACTTATGATGAATAAGAAGAATACATGTTTAAAGATTTTCAGAACAGCAACCAGAGGAATTTCTTTTTGCAGAAAAATGCTTGAGACAAGTGGACATTTTGACCTGTTGGTGGCGAGAGATGAAAAGTCAGCGGATCACTGAACTCATTGTTTGGACCTGAATGTCTGCAGCATATTTCACAGCAGTCCATCCTGTATTTGAGACATTTTACTCTCCATCCAACAGCAGAAAACAACAACTGAGAGACTGACCGACATTTCTGTGCATTTAGTTTGATGTCTGACTTTGCATCCAGAACAACCACATGAGATGTGCGGTCACTGAACAGCTTTACCACAAGTGCTGGTTATGTAACCGACACACACACACACACACACACACACACACACACACACACACACACACACACACACACACACACACACACACACACACACACACACACACACACACACACACACACACACACACACACACACACACACACACACACACACACACACACACACACACACACACACACACACACACACACACACACACCCTCAGGTAGCAGAAGAACATTTCAGGAGATGAAAATGCTAATTTCTGCTTATTTAACACAACTTTTCTCACATATCTGTTCTAGTTTGTTGAGGTTCTTATGGTTTACAAAACTAAAAACCTATTGAATGAAGTCTTAGGGAAGAAATCCTACCAGAACAATACAATATCTTGTTCTTTTCTTACTAGAATGTTAAATCTGTAGATGAAGATCGTGCAATATGATCGAAAGCTCCAGAACAGCTATCAAATGGACCTTGAGAAGGCCAACTGCTGTTTCCAAGGTACAACCAAGAAGAAAACACTTGTATGACATACTTTCCAGGATGTAGCCTGGACTTTAAAGGAAGCTTATTGTCTACAGACTCTTACATAACTGGGTGTGGGCCAGACTTTGTTTCCATTAGTGTTGTGATTTTAATCTTAATCAAGGGATGTGTTGGAAGATAAGATTTCTTAGCTCTTAGTAGGAGCTAATCTATGTTGCCTTTATAAGAAAGAATATGTTGAGCAACAGCAAAAACAGCTTCTGCATCATTACACGAACCCTTTCAAAAGATGAGAGGACAAAGACACGACTGTCTTATATTCACTGTGAAACATGAGCCGTCGCTTTGGTAAACAAAGGGAGAGGTTTTCACTGGAGCTTTCACTGCTTGTCCCACACATTAAAGTGTCACTGGATATGCCGACGCTGGCTTTTTTTTTTTTAAAGAGTGAAGAATGGGTGACTGAAACCCAATGACAAGACAGGAGATCAAACATTCGTCAGCTGATGTATTCCTGCGGTCGTTCCCACAGACACAAAGAGACTGTGCTGTCTCTAGCCGAGCTTGTGATCGATGACAGTAACTCGGTGGCACAAACTGGGATTCAAAATGTAGTTCCATTTCATCCCAAATGTGTTGGGTGGGGTTGAGCTCACAGCTCTGTGCAGGACAGTCAAGTTCTTCTACAACAAACTGGAAAAACTGTTTCTTTATGAAGCTGGCTTTGTGCACGATTATCGTGTTAAAACAGGAAAGAGACAAACAAACTGTTGCCACAAAGCTGGAAGCACTCGTATCGTTGTAGCATTTGAACTTTTATCCAGTAAGATATGGTAATTGGGGGTAATTGGGGGTTAAAATGGCCAATTATTCCTACAGTTAAAGAATACTCTAAATATTTCTTATGATCGACAATAGCATGAAAGGACAAGATGTTATTCTTTTAGAAATGGTCACAAATATACAGTATAGTGTGGCTTTTGCTGCTCAGACAATACTGGTCAGTAGGAGACATTTGTTGTTGGTTTAGGTCTTTAAATGGGAGTTGTTGACAATAAGACAAAAATATAGAACAATGTCAGCCTGAAGGAGAGAAAGAGAAATAGTCACAATATGAGCCTGTTTACGTACCCTTCCTTGTACTTGAGAGAAAGAGCCTTCCAGAAGTCAATTTCCTCGTCTTTTGAGGAGAATTTTGGTATCATATCCGTTTCCATGGCAAACTAAATCTGGAGAGGAACAAAACAAGAGTGATTAGAGAGAGATAAGCTAGAACGAATGACAAAAAAAGGAAGTTTTCCCTCACCATTCAAGGTTTCTCCTTCAAAGGGAGTTTTTCCTTGCCACTGTCGCACTAAATGCTTGCTCTTGGGGGAATTACTGGAATTTTTGGGTCTTTGTAAATTATAGTATCTGTAAAGTGTCTTGAGATAACTCGTTATGATTTGATACTATAAATAAAATTGAATACAATAAGAGGGCAATTCAATCTGTTGTTCTGAAACCAACTCACTTAGGGTTTCTTATAGTCTGACATCTTAGTCCATAAAAAAAGTCACAAGTGAGGAACAGATTTAAAAATCAGTGATTTAAATCACAGCTGGGAATTAATCATCAAATAAGCTCCCTCTTGACTTCCAGAAAGAAACCCTGAGGAGAGCCACATACTCTTCTCTCCAGAGTTTGAACAAAACGAAAGCATTTTCGATTTGATTAGTGGCCCTCTTCATCTTAGACTGACATAAAATAAGAGCCTCCAGACATTATACAACACTACAAATCTGTGGTTTAAAATGCAGCACACGATGCTTTATTTCAAGTTAGTGCTTGATGCGCCTACATACTAAAGTAAAAAAGTAAAAAGAGTACCCAGAAGACACTCTGTGACAGGAGCCTTGTTCATCACGGACTCATTAATAAACCCCTGAACACCAAACTAGTGAGCAGCAGCAGCAGATGGGAAACCAACCGAGAAACCTAACTGAAAAACTAGTACATTTTATTCAGTCCACATTTATACACTCCCTCTCTGACTTAAATAGGCTTCAGATAGAGGGAAGCTCATGACCCAAACAATGTTGGACAATAGATTAGCTCAGGAGGGAACCTGTAAACCCAACAGTCAGTTGGCATTCAGTCAGTAGCCACACTTTAACCCTTTTAAAGTTGTTCCTGTCTATGTTAACCTGCCTAATTTGGCCCATAATTGGTGCAATTCCAAAAATGCCATCCAATTTATTTTTCTTATGTAGTGGTTACCAAACTCTTGGCACATTGATGAAAAGAGGCATTGAACTAAAGGTTACAAGAGGAGGAACACCATTTTCCTAAACTCTAGAAAGCAGTAATGTAGCCATCGAGAATCACGCATAATAAGGGTTTCCTTTTTATGTAACCATCTCAACGCAAAAAACAAAGTCTGAAGCTGGTTTTAAAGAAATGGTTTGAGATTTAGAGAAATATTTGCTTTCTTGCCAGAGTGCATGATAAGATAGATATGCCTTTCATGTGGCGGGGGGTGTCAAAGGGTACAGATGACCCCCAGCCTAGCCCAGGGGGGGCCCATGCAAAGGTCTACAGAGCTGGAGTGGGTTGGATGAAAGACACAATTTGGAAAATGTTGTCCCCCCTGTCCATAATTTCTGACAGCAGGCCTGTAGGACAAAAATTGAAGCTGGAAATTGAAGCTATGTTGAATTGGTACAGGTCAAAAATACCTGGTGTCTTTACTTGAAATTGTCAAAAGTGCAGAAATACTTGTGCTGGAAAATGATCATCAATATAAACGGTGAGCGAGAGGATTAAACGTTATGAGAAAATAACAGAGACAGAGAGGGAGAGACAGGAACAAGGTCAACAGATGCTGCTCTTGTGTCAGTGTCACAGTAAATCATGCTGACCTCTTCTCTAGCATCAAGTTAAAGAGGCACGTGTCTACTTGACAATTCTTAAAAACTACCAGCGATGAGAAAACACAATCTCAATTCAACAGCTAAGTCAAACAGAAATCTTAATAACCTTAAAGAGAGCTTGGCTGCTCTTGCGGTCAATGACTCTACTTTGCCCTACAAAAATCTCTTTCTGTGAACCATGAATAATTCATCATCTTCAGATTATATTAAAGCCTAGAGGGAAACTCAAATGTTATTACAGTAGAGGGAAATGCAACACTGCCCATTTTAGTGGGCCTGCTATGCATCATAAATTAAAAATTAAAAAAAAACAATTAAATAATCTGAAAAATCACTTTACCTTCATGTAAACTGCATGAGCTTGATCATTCATTTATATAACAAAATTCATATAAACTATGTTTTGAAATGTGGAATAAGTATAAATGAAGAAAACTCCTGAATATGTTTTACTAGACTACATTACATTAATTCAATACTTAATGAAAATGGCCATGGTATTCCAGAAATAAATAACATTTTCAAACTATATAATATAGCTAATTAAATGCACTGTCCATACCTAAAATTGGCATTGACTTATAACACAAAACAGGACCAGAAATGACACCGAGATTAGCGACTGAAAGCAGAAACATGATGCTGAGCTCAGCTGTCAAATCTGGGTGTGCAAACAAGCCTAGAACCGAACAAACAACCAGCCGAACCCGACGACATGCTGGCTCTAGTATTTTAGTTTTACTGGTTTCACAACACATATAAAAGGCAAGACATTGTAATGAATTAAGTACCTGAACATCGCCCCAAACAGTGATGTTTATCAGTCCATTCTGCCCGCTGCTGAGAGCTGCTGAGGCCGAGCTTCTCCTCTGATGTCTGGTGATCTCTGATGGCTCCTCTCCGCGGGGCGTTTAAAGGAGAGTACACCCTAAATATGAATATTATCTCTTCTGATATATGAGCTTCAAGTTTAATTAAAGTGTCAAATATTGAACTATTTAATTTTGTTTCCCAGCTTGGGGGAAATACGTGGATAATCACAATAAAAAGTAGTTAAACACCACAGTGAACACAAACAGATGTTAGGGTGGAATTTCTCTGTATTCACGTGTTCTGTTGCGTTCACGAGCTCCATTGCTGCACACAAACTGCGCATGACAACATAATTTTGGCACTTAATGTTAAATTAGCACCATCTGCTGGCTACAACAACGTTTAGAATCACTGAGTTTAATTTTCATGATGTTGTCAGGGACAGTTTCACAATAAATGGATTCACAAAATGTATAAATAAATAAAGTCTAACACTAGAAAGAAATTAAAACAGGTTAAAAAAAAAGTCAAATGCTATCACAAAATTAAGTAATAAATAAAAAAAATTGGGATAATCCCAGTACATAAAAAAAGATGTTATCAATGAGATGCAGGTAGAGTATAAATGTGTGGAAGCCCATTTACAGTAAAATAAATAAAAAAAAAGATTAAAAGTCAGTCTCATGGTAAATAAAGATCAGGAGTCGAACTCACCTACATTGCCGGTGACGTCAAACGCGTCTTGACCTACTTGTTGCCATGGTAACTCACAGAGAGCGAAGGGGACCCCCCAACAATCTAGATTAGCTAAATTGAGCCATGGCTACTTCACAGAAAATCCAAAACTTTTCTTGGGGAAGAGGAGACTCAGAGGACGAGGAGAGCAGCAGGATGACCATGTTTGATGTGCTTCACGGGGAAATGAGAGAGGTTTGTTCTGGTCCGTTTTCACGGTGTAGCTAGCTAACCTTACAGTATGGTAGAGTATGGTAACGTTAGTTAACAGCTAGCTACGAGAGTTAATTGAGATAAGTAGCTAGCTATAGCTCACGACAGGCCGTTTTCGTGTTCATATCATCCAGATCCAGACGCGAAGGTGTTGTCCATATGAACACCAAGGTGCCTATAGGGGCAGAGCTGACGGATTGGTTCATCATTTATGACCTCTGATACCCTCTGACCCGAGTCACGACTATGGATGCACCGATTCAACTTTTTCAGTCCCGATACCGATGCCTGAGCTTTGTGTATCTGTCGATACCCGATACCCGATAACGATAGCGTGGTTGAATTAATAAACTGTATACCTTCCTTCCACCATGTGGAAGAGACTAACGGCACCAGACTTTCCTAACTTAACATTACTTTCCTAACTAAGACAAAATAACATTTGTAATGTATTGAATTATTATGTATTTGTGCACTCAACTCTTCCAGCATGCGACACAAGTGTGGGGAAAAACAAAACTGGATCGGCCCGCATCCAGCTATTTTGTCAATATCGGGACCACTATCAGATCTTAATATGGGATCGGCAGGGGCGTTGCACAAGATCCTAGGCCCTATGCATAGGCAGTCCTGATGGGCCCCCATGTTCCTCACCCTCCCAAAAAAAGAAAACCAATCAGATCTTATCTTTCTCTATGAAGGATACATTTGATATTAACCTCTTATCCTTATTGTAACATAATATAATAAAACACACTAAGATGTTAGTGTTACTTAAAGAGCAATGTGCAGGTTGAATTCATAACTGAATTAATACTTAATGTTGTCTGAAGAGGTCTTTTAAAAACACATAAGTAGAAATTGCTATGTTACACAAACCCTAAAGCAGAAACTTTGATGAAAGGGTGCCCATTTTTAAGCTAGGCTCTGAAATAGCCTTTCCCGCTAGCAACGCGTCATATGACGTAGGCAGAGGTAAACAATAGGTTTCTTCTCACGCTACAGTGGTGAGAGAGAGAGAGCTATAGAGAAAGTTTATGTAAGTCATAATGGTAAATTATTGTGTTTGTGCTGGTTGCACCAGCCTGTCAGGAAATCGTGTACATAATTTTCCTTGTAGGAAAAGCAAGGTTTTTCGTTTTTGGGTGCGTTTTGTGCAGGTGAAGTGAGCAGACTTCACTGCCGCGTCTGTCACCACACTCGGTCGTTTGTGGTGCTCATTTCACTCCGGAGAGTTATAGACCTGGAGATTTGTTGGAGTCTCGGATGGGATTTTGGAGTAAGGACAATGTGAGGCTTATTACCGATGCTGTTCCCTCGGTGCACTCGATGGAATCAAGTCCACCACCATCAAAGCTTTCACCTGAATCTGGCGCGGGAAGACTGGAGGACCAAGTGCTAGCACTTGCAGAAATTCCATGCACCGAAAAAGAGCTCCTAGCAGAGTAAGTCTTACTTTTAATTCTTGTAACTCTTAATTTGGCTGATTTCGTAATGTTTTAGTCTAATAATTTCAGAATAAAGAAGTGATTTGAGCGTGTATGTATTGGGCAATCCACCATCTAACTAGTAACATACGTGTTAGCTTGGCTATTGCATTAGCAAACATTTGGTAGCTGATGATTTGATGACAGCTAGCTAAAATTGCGTCTGAAATCATTCCCTCATCTGGATTAAAAATGCGCTGACTGCAAAATCCTAGCATCAGGGCTTCAGTATACAGAGAGAGGGAGAGACTGAGCTTTAGAACAGGTTTTCGTAATTGTCTGCCTTGAAATCAATGCAGTTTGCATTAAGCTAGCTGTGAGCTGTTGGCAGCTAGCTAGCCCAAACACCCCCGTTCTCCCCTCATTTTATTAAGCTAGCTGTGAGCTGTTGGCAGCTAGCTAGCCCAAACACCCCCGTTTCTCCCGCATTTTATTAAGCTAGCTATGAGCTGTTGGCAGGCAGCTAGCGGGCACAAAACTCCAGTTTCCCCTGCATTTCAATTCAGACCATTCTCCTGCACGATTTTGTATCCCAGTAGGCTACTCTCTGGTAATTTACAAAGTCCAAAATAATATATTAATCAATATGCTGAAATCTCCTAGATTTTGCCACTAGAGGTTTTGACACGTCAGAGCTGCTTTGGTTTTATTTCTCTTTTTTTATTATTACTGATCCAGTTGGTAACTGAGCTTGTATCCTATTTTTGTGAGTGATTTTGAACCCGTGCGTTTTTCACATTTTGGCAGAGCGTGCAGCCAGTAATGAAGGGATAGATGCACCTGACAGAGGGCTTCTCTCTACAGGATCCTGGGCCATTAGTGCTTCGTCGTGGGTCACAGTGCAACATCAGATGTCTGAAAAGCTCATCAGGTAGTGTAACTTGTATCTATCATTAGCTGTATATGACACAAACATTTACAAATTACTTCTAATGGTAGGAAGAAGACATTTCATACTGGACTGTATTAGGTTGTATGTGTTGTGACCACTGACTATGTGATGTTGTGCAACTCATTTTTTTTTTTTTTGCTTTTCTAGCAGTTTTCCTTGGACTAGGGTGGCCCCTAAATCATGGCTGCAGCTGTCGCCGTGGTCCTGCTATGCACGTCCTGCTACACCATGAACTACTGCAACTACTATTTATACTCGTAGTTCAATTATCTTTATTGTGACTATTATCGCCACTGTTCATCACACCCCCAACCGGCACCGTCAGACACCGCCTACCAAGTGCCTGGGTCTGTCCCAGGTTTCTTCCTGAGAGGGAGGTTTTCCTCGCCACTGTCACACTGAATGCTTGCTCTTGGGGGAATTACTAGAATTGTTGGGTCCCTGTAAATTATAGTGTAACATCTCCAAATTATAGTGTAAATTATACCTACTCTATTTGTAAAGTGTCTTGAGAGAACTCTTGTTATGATGTATTAAAGTTGACAAAGATGAGACTTTATTGATCTGGTGGTGAAATTCACAAGCTACCTGCAAAGTCAAACTAAAGTAATGCAAAGGTAGTGTAAAGCATTACAATTCAGAGACTGTAATATAACTAATTACTCTGAAATGACAATAACTAGTAATCTATAATGAACAACATTTTGGAAGTAACTTGCCCAACACTCCTAGTTACTATCAATGAAATTATGAATACATTTTATACAACAAGACACTTTGTGATTGTGTTCATTTTTTGAAAAGAAAATATATTTATTGATTGCCTCCCTTCCTCTGGAAACTGCCTCCTGATTGCGGCCACAACACAAGCTGGTATTGCCTTCCTGATCTCCCTGCCCAGAAACCCATATGTCTATCGGACCACCTGCCTGTAGGCTGTGTATCGGAATTGCCTAGAGAATGATATGGGTGCAATGTTGATATTGATAATCCTGTTAACAGTCAATATGATCAAGAGTGATAGACTTATTTGATGTAACATTTTCAGTTATTCTATTCCATAAAGGTATGTATGCACATCAGAGTTTAAAAATCTGCTAATCCCTCAGCATCAAAAATGCACATTAGATTAGATTATACTTTATTGTCATTGTGCAGAGAACAAGTACAAAGACAACAAAATGCAGTTTGCGTCCAACCAGAAGTGAAACAAAATCAAATATGTATAAGTGTAAGTAATGAACATGTACAGATATGTGCAATGTAGTAGGAGTAACATAGTAGTAAGAATATAGATGTATATGCAGGGTATTAACAGAATATATTATAAGAAAAACGGAATAAATATGGATATTCAGTATGAACCATATAGACAGATATGTGCAGTGTGGTAACAGTACCATTGTAGTGCAGAAACGGTAACGTAAGAATAAGTGTACTGTATGTGCAGGAGGAATAGTATGAAGAGCAGTAGAATATGGCTATATATAAGTAGTTACAGTATGTACATTAATTATTTTTGATAGTTTATTTGTTTAGAAAACTGACGACTATAATAGAAGTGTATAATAATATAATAGTTTTATAAATTACTCTGATCTAAACATACTCTGGTCTGTTGGCTTGGAGATGGCCATACTCCTGCCTGAAGTTGAGGTATGCTACCTGCAGCGAGAATGGGTTGAGGCAGTAGGCATCAAAGCCGGGATGGAGCGTCAGGCAGGTAATGTCCGTGGCCGGGACTAAACCCTCAACTAGTGCCCAGTAGGCATTCACCTCTCGACAACACATGCTGTCCACCGCCGACGCCATAGCCTCACAATGTCCGCACTAAACACCTAGCCAACAAAACGACTATGTGCTAGTGCTAACCTGCTTCTCTTAATACATCCTTGGCTCTGATGGACTCCACAGCTGTCTGAGCATTAAAATCTTAGGTTGTAGAATATCACAAGACAAAACATTGCTGGCTTAAATTAAGACAATCTACATGTATGTTTAATCTAAAACATGGTCGAAAGTATGTTTGCTAAAGCAGATTTTTTGTATAACACCGATGTACTAGCCTAGATGAACCAGAGTTAGCCACCATACTACACAGTAACTCACAAAGTCACTTGCCCTATTCGCCACTGGTTCGCAACTCTACTTCTCTCTTCTGCCCATTTTTCCTCCCCCTGATCTCCCCCCTTATCTCCCCCTGACCTCTATCTCTTCTAGGAGGCTCATAATTATAGGCCTGTGTGCCATCATAGGCATGCTCGCCAACGTTGGAGAGCTCGGTTTCTTCATCCACGTCCATTGTAATTTGAGCATGAACTTGACCAGACTCCCTCGCGTTACGTCACTTCCGGTCAGTGATAGATAGATGCGGAAGTTATTTTATCACAATTTTATCTCAAAATATCGTTTATGGCGATTATATATTCCTCCAGTTTTGAAAATATAGTTGTTTATCATTAATATACACTATGCTGTATAGGGGTGTCCAACCTGCACATTGCTCTTTAACACCTTTCAGTCAAAATGGCTAAACATGGTTTGCTTTAATTTTGATATAAGCTCCCCTTGGCTCAAATCCAAAGAGGAGGATGAGGGGTCTGTTGCTACTCCACTCCCTGGTGGGACACCAATTTTGTCTTCTCCTGTCTTTCCTTTCGGTAGCATGATTCAGCTTTCTTTGAGAAAGACATTTCTCAACTGAACTAACAAAATGCAGATGCACTAAACCATTTAGCACATCATCAAGGGGTGGGTGAGACCTTGGATAGTCTCTTGTAGACAAAAATGTAGTCAACCCTGTTGTTCGGCCAATACACTAACTTTACATTTCATCTGACATGAATTATGAAATTTGATTAGAAAATGAAAATCTCCAGGTAAAATAAAATATATTCCAGACTTTTCAAGGGCCCTGGTAATCAGTTTTGGTTTTACCCCCGGTCCAACGCCCCTGGTGAATCAGTGCACCTCTAGTCACGACCAAGGGGGGGGGGGTAAGAGTCTAAACATCCTGTAGCTTCTATCGCGCCATTGATGCCTCAATGAAGAGTCCTTCTGTAGACCGTGGCTGCAGCATGGAGAGGTGTAGTCTCGTCTCCATTATAGCAGCCACGTGTGTGACACACGCCGAACCGTACAGCTGCCAGGACACAGACAAGCTGCCCCAGTCACTCACTGGAATAATGATTGAGTGCAGGTCACTGCAATTACACAACTCAGTTAGTGGCAGTCTGTGAGCCAATGAAATCCCTGGTTTATTAACATCAGAACAGGGTGTTGATTAGTGGCCTATTTTAATAAAGCTCCATTTCAGAAACACAATTCAATAAGTTTATTTCATGTCAGAATCAGTGGTTGACAAAGGATTCACACTTGTTTTGAGAAAGTGCACTTGGATGTTGCAAAGAGTAATAAACCGTGAAGTGGCACTTGAGTTCCTGAAATATAAAACGCAAACAATTAGTGCATCATGTTAAACATTTGACATAGATGTACTAGGGCAGACAAGTATTGGGCTTTAAGGTTTTTTTTTGTTTTTTTTTCCCCCTGAGTTTCATGCACAACCTGAAATCTTAAACTTGCCTTGGGTTCACAGTGGAAATCACATGAATCGTTAGCAGTGTTGCCTTTCTTGGTTGTTGTACATCGCAGGTGCATTTCCAGGATGTAGTTAAATGCTGGAATAAATGCTCGAATACTCTAAAGTTACAGGAAACAGGACTCATAGGCATGAGGTTTATCGTAAAATGTCATTGAATATTGAAGAGGATCAGGGCCATTGTCAAAAATGTATTGGAGTTCTGAGATTAAAGTCACAAGTTTAAACTTAAATACATTTGACATTGGCCCTAATCCTCCTCCGTACTAGAATAATAAGGTGTAACGTTACCTGAATTTCAGCAGATGTTATTTTCACAATTTCGTAATCAAACATGTCTTCTGTGTTGGCTTTGTTGAATTCAGCCACAGCAAACCGTGCTGCATCTAAAACCTCAGGGTCGTTCACCGGGACTTTTTGTGGGACACCGAGCAACGGCTGTTGTTCAGTTACAAAGCGACCGGTCAAAGCACAAACGACAACACAAAGCCAGACAAACATCATGAACCAAACAAGTTGTTCTGCGGTAGCTATTAGGAGTCCTGTTATCGGTTCTGAGTGGCCTGGTTCCCCTTCACAGCCGAGTTAATATACTATGTAGAGCAACATACACACACCTGTTTCCTATCTGTTGATGAACACATGAACGTCTGAACTGAAAGGCCCTGAACACCACACAGGTGTTTTCAGTTAATCTGGCTGATTAGACCTAGTCCCAGGACTCTGTGGGTGTCTTTAGACTGACTGATCCTCATCTTTCTGAATCTCTTGTTAGCTCAGCTGCACCTGTTAGGTCAGGACAAATGACACCTTTACCATTCTTATTGGTCAAAAAGATATGTGACATGTGGCTGGGTTTGCTCAGTGGGTAGAGCAGGTGCACATATACTTGGAGGTTTATACCTCGATGCAGTGGGCCAGGGTTCAAATCTTACCTTTGCCAATTTCCTGCATGTTTTCCCCCTTTCTCACTTAGCTGTCCTGTCAAAATATAGGTGGAAAAGCCCAAAATATAATCTTAAAAGAAAAATGATTTGTGAAATAAGACATACCAATCAAACCTCTGGCCCCTCTACACCTTGATGCAAAACTACAAAAACAATTTGTTTATAATATTTCATATTTTTGATTGTAATTTAAATCAGTGTGTTTAAATGTGTGCTTGAAACAAGCAAGAATAAAAATAACATGTTGCTGCATTAGAACTAAGGAAAATTAAACTTGATTTTTCGAAAATACTTGAAACAAGTTGATTTGCATTGAAAATAGGTTTTAATATTCTTTTTTCTAGTTGTCACAATCAAAAGAGTGTAATGAAATGTGTTTGAGTACAGTAGATCAGTGGTTCTCAACCTGGGGGTCGGGACCCCCAAGAGGGTCGCAAATAAATTTCCAGGGGATCGCCAGATAGTTGGGGAGAAAAATTAATGAAATAACATATTCTAGAGTGAGGAATGGTTTTGACATTACCGAGTGAGTTTGGCACCTGGAACACAAAAAAAGGGTCTGAAGGTGGGTCGGGTAGAGAACAAGTCACAAACCATAGAAATACAATGGATAGAAAGGCCATTGAACTGAAGTATTAAAAAAAAAAGTATTAGTTGTCTGGACAAGCCCTGCCTCAATGAAGAGTCCTTCTGGAGACCGTGTTGCAGCGTGGAGAGGTGTAGTCTCGTCTCCATCATAGCAGCCATGTCTCAGACACAAGCAGAGCTTTACAGCAGACCTTCAAGGTCCTGGCAGCAATTATAGCAGGAGCCACTGTTAGCATGTTAGCGACAGCCAGACCCCAGCATGCACCTCTAGTTCACGAATCATCTCAGGTGTGTATTGATTTGGGTCACAGCGTAGTTGCCGGGTGGGGCATTAACAGCCAAGTAAAGTAAAAAGGTAAGCCTAATCACAGTAAAAGCACACAAACATGACTTTTACAGTAGATGTATAAAGTGTTACTCCATGAAATCCCTGGTTTATGAACGGCAATACAGGCTGTGGATAGTGGCCTATTTTAATAAAGCTCCATTTCAGAAACACAATTCAATAATAAGTTTATTTCACATCAGTGAGAATCCGTGGTAGACTTTACACTCAGATTGGGAAAGTACACTTGAATTTTCCCAAGGGATTACACATTTGAGGACGTCATCTTGGGCTTTTGGGAAACACTGATCCACATTTTTCACCATCTTCTGATGTTTTAAAAACCAAACAACTAATCGAGAAAATAATCAACAGATTAATCAACTATGAAAATAATCGTTAGTTGCAGCGCTATAAATGGTAACCACATAATAATGAGTCACTCAGCAGAAAAAAACATCAGCAAGGCAATAATCTATATCGATTTCATTGCCGGGATAGACTATCTGTAATATTTTAAAAATATTTTAAAATCAAAGGATGTTTTTTTTTTTTTTTAAAGAAGCTTTGTTTTATGTGTAGGGGAGTTATCTGAGTTCACCAAAACTGGTTTGACATGAATAGGTCAAAAGGTCAGGCCGCATAATAGATTTATAGCATTTCTTAATATTAAAAAATATTTTAAAAATCAAAGGATGTTTTTTTTTTTTTTTTAAAGAAGCTTTGTGTTATGTGTAGGGGAGTTAGCTGAGTTAAAGTGATGGTTCGGAGTAATTTACCCTAGGGTCCTTTGCACCATGACCTCGAGCCAAGCTTTTTTCACCTGGGTCGAACATTGGGCGAGTTAGCGTAGAGTAGCGCTATCAGCTGAATAGCTTAGCGCAGGGGCTAACGGACCCACGTTTGTATCTTGTAAGTTACCCCACTAATAATGCCCGAAATGATACCAAACATCTACAAGTAGTACAAATAGGTTATGCTCTCATAAAACGATGGATTGGAAAGTTTGTAAGTACACCAGAAGTTTATGAACACTTGCCTGCTCTCCTCAGCTCTCTGTTGCTGCTGTTAACGCGGGCAGCGTCTACAAATTACTACACCGAAAAGAGATACAACAAAAATATTTATTAATTCAATGATTACATAAGGTAATGTCTCCAAACTTACCTCAATTATTACTTGTCTCCTGCTAGTTATACTACAGCACTTACTTAAAAAAAAAAGTTAAATTAATAAATATTTTTGTTGCATCTTTTTTCGGTGATGTAATTTGTAGACGGCCCTAAGCACTCGTCTTACAGCAGCAACAACAACAGCAGAGAGCAGAGGGGTATTGCACAAAACCAGGATAAGGGATTAAGCCGGGATATTCAGGTTATCCTGGATGAATTTAGCTTTGACATGGTTGCACAAAAGCAGGTTGAATTAAACCCAGCCAAGTAACCATGACGATTTATTCTTTGCAGCTAGCCTGGTCCAGAGCAGGCTAACAGCCAGGCTAAGATTAATCCTGGAGTCTGATGTGTTAAATCAGCTGCCGCTCTGATCCGAAATAAACGTGTTCAACAGTTATTCCGTTGTCTTCTGAATGTGTTCTGCTTCATTTTATTAACATGCATTCTTGTCACTATTGTTGTCACGAGTTTGATTTAAATCCTACTACTGTTGTTGAGATGGTAATGGTAAAAAGTGGGACGATACGGAGGAAATGGGCTTTTCCTCCGCTGCTGTCCCCGTGAAATGTGGCCCCGCCCGTGCAACGCGGGGAGGCAGGGGGATCCTCCCACACCGTGCAGCGGACTCTAAAAGCGGACTTTTTGCATCAATAACGACGACAATGGCACCTGATCAAACGTCCTTTTTTACCGAATGGGAGTGAGAATGTGTTGGAATGCCACAAAGCTTCTTAATCATTTTATTTTGGGGCTGTCACTTGTCATCTTGAAGCTTGGGAGTGAGAAAAAAAAAAACATGAATAATAACAGGCTACATTGTTTTACAGAAATGCTTACTTATTGAAGTCACTTCTTTTTCTAGTTTTTGTCCAGTCATGCTTGTTCTGTATGAACATATATTGTAGAAAGATATTTAGAATTAGACATAGCTTATGGAGATCTGTGCATATGCTTGTACAACATATTCTCGCATTATGAATAAGCTTTGAAATTAAGCCTAGTCCTTATAAATTTCCCAGGAATGGTTTTTTTTTTTTTATTTATATACAGCTTTACAGGCAATAATGTGTTTCACATCATCATACTTCCACAAGAAGCTACTCAAAGACACTTTACACTAAAACCAGCACATTTAGCGCATAAAAACAGATACAGCAATAAAACCAACACATAAAACAAGCATATTAAAGCAATTAAAACGTGGAGTGACTAAGTAGATTTTTTTTTTTAAATCCATTACGTATTCAGTCGGTCCGCTATTGTCTGTCGGGCTTTTTTTCCCGTTTGATAACAGCCGTATTTCCCTTTTTGCATATTATGTTTCACCTCCTCGTAAATTTCCATTAGAAGCTGCTGCTCAGCGGGTGAAGCTGCACACGTCTTTTCCATTTCTGCATCAGTAAATCTGTGATCGATACCGTGGTCTATTTAAGAAATCCGTGAACGTGCACTTATCCCAGCTACGTACACCGGGCTTGACATAGCTTCACCTACTTATCCTGGTTCGGCAAATGTGCAACCGATTGAGCCACGATGAGTGGATCACACTAAGTCAAGCTGCGCTATTTCACTTATCCTGGATTTCTTTATTCTACTTTTGTGCAATAGGCCCCAGAAGCCAGCAGGCAAGTGTTATTTACATAAACTTCTGGTGTACTTACAAACTTTCCAATCCATCGTTTTATGAGAGCATAACCTATTTGTACTACTTGTAGACGTTTGGTATCATTTCGTGCATTATTAGTGGGGTCATTTACGAGATACAAACGTGGGTCCGTTAGCCCCTGCGCTAAGCTATTCAGCTGATAACGCTACTCTACGCCAACTCTCCCAATGTTAGACCCAGGTGAAAAAAGCTTCTGGGGGGTGTTTGGCTCGAGGTCATGGTGCAAAGGACCCTAGGGTGAATTGCTCC
Organism: Perca fluviatilis; assembly: GCF_010015445.1. Classification (NCBI taxonomy): domain Eukaryota; kingdom Metazoa; phylum Chordata; class Actinopteri; order Perciformes; family Percidae; genus Perca; species Perca fluviatilis. The sequence continues at coordinate 6,231,023 of NC_053132.1, forward strand.
GAACCATCACTTTAAGCTGCATTTTTTAACCTTTTCCCCAACATGTCACTTTCTTTAAATGTTATGAAATTGAATAAAACACCCACATTCAATGAAAGTAGCCTAGTGAACTGATCATTTTCCTTGAAGAGCGTTGTACGCAACCATCCACGTTATTGACAATTTGGTTGAAAGAACCCCACATTTTAGACTTTGACCCGAGGACAGCGGGTTAAGTCGTAACAGCAAACTGTACATAAGTATAAAAGAAAGAAAAAGTATTCCTTGTCTGGGTAGTTGAATCTGTAAGGGTGCTGACACACACGGCTGATTATCGGCCATTTGGACAGTCTGGCGAGGTCAGCGACACGAATCTGTTCGGTGTGTCCCGTGCCGTCGTCAGTCTGGGGGGCTGTCTGCGTTCATTTTGGCCGACCTGACATGTTCAGTCGGCGGCAGGGCAGTCGGGACTCACCCGGAAATGACGAGCAGGATGAACGTGACTAGAGTCTCTCAAAATCTGACAAATCTCTTAAACTGACCTTTGTTGATCAGAAATGACGACAGTCAGCAACTGCATGCCTTATTTTTCTTAAAATGTTTTCAGAAACATGTTTCAGTGAACTATTTTAGTACAATATGAGATCGTATTCTGAACGGCCACCATTACAGTCTGGCCTTGACTTTCCAGAGAAACCCATGTGATGCGTTCATCCAATCAGCTGCCGGTTTTCATTTCCTGGGCAACAATACAGATTAGCACCACCTGCTGTTAGATGTATTACATCTCATCTTTTTGGTGTGTTCTGTAGCACTTTTTGGACCAACACAGGGAGACTGATCATTTCGACTGTCTTTTCTGTCAATTGTCGGCTAGGTGTGTAAGCAGCCTCAATGAGTTCTGGGACCATGGTTTTAGTGTGGAGAGGTGTAGTCACGTCTCCATTCAGCGGCCATGTGTGAGACACTCACTGCCCCAGTCACTCACTTGAACAATGGGTGAGTGCAGGTCAATGCACTTCCTCAACTCAGTTAGAAGCGGCATATCTGTGAGCCAATGAAATCACTGATTCATGATTGAACATCAGTACAGTGCGTTGATAGTGGCCCATTTTAATAAATCTCCATTTCAGAAATACAATTCAATAAGTTTATTTCACACTAGTCAGAATCAGTAGTAGGCTTACACTCATTGTGAGAAAGTACACGTGAATGTTCCCAAGAGACTTCATAAACCGTGAAGTTGCACTGAAGTTCCTGAAATACAAAAAAGGCAAACAATTAGTGCATCATGGTAAACATTTGACATCGATGTATTGGGGCAGACAAGTATTGGGCTTTAAGGTGCGTTTTTCAGAGTTTCATGAACGACCTGAAATCTTAAACTTGCCTTGGGTTCAGAGTTGAAGTCACATGTTTGGTAATCAGCGGCAACGTTCTCGCTAGCAGCAGCGGGCCAGTGGTGGCGCGCCCCCGCCAGCAGCATAGGTGGTGCCGTTCCCGCCGCCAGCGCTTCGCTATCAGCAGCGGTGCCGTTCCCGCCATCAATGGCGGCGGTGCGTGCCTCCGTCAGCATAGGTGCTGCCGTTCGCCAGCAGCATAGGTGGTGCCGTTCCCGCCATCACCGGGCGGTGGTTGTGCCGTTCCCGCTATCAGCATAGGTGGTGCCGCTTGCCCCAGCAGCATAGGTCGTGCCGTTTCGCCAGCATACACCTGTTTCCTATCTGTCGATGAACACATGAACGTCTGAACTGAAAGGCCCTGAACACCACACAGGTGTTTTCAGTTAATCTGGCTGATTAGACCTCGTCCCAGGACTCTGTGGGTGTCTTTAGACTGACTGATCCTCATCTTTCTGAATTTCTTGTTAGCTCAGCTGCACCTGTTAGGTCAGGACAAATGTCACCTTTATCATTCTTATTGGTCAAAAAGATATGTGACATGTGGCTGGGTTGGCTCAGTGGGTAGGGTAGGCGCACATATACTTGGAGGTTTATGCCTCGATGCAGTGGTCCAGGGTTCAAATCTGACCTGTGACAATTTCCTGCATGTCTTCCCCCTTTCTCACCTATCTGTCGTGTCAAAATATAGGCGGAAAAGCCCAAAAAAGAATCTTTAAAAAAAGAAAATAAATACGATTTGTGACATAATACATACCTTTCAAAGCTGCGGCCCCTCTACACCTTGATGCAAAACTTATACAACAATTTGTTTATAATTTTTAATATTTTTGATCGTAATTTAAATCAGTGTGTTTAAATTTGTGCTTGAAACAAGCAAGAATAAAAAAAACATGTTGCTGCATAGGAAAATTAAACTTGATTTTTCGAAAATACAAGTTGATTTGCATTGAAAATAGGTTTTAATATTCTTTTTTTCACTGATAAAGATTCATTTTAGGACTTTGTTATGGACTAAATGACTTGATGAGAAGGGGATTTCGTGCACTGAACGATGCTTCATATTTTATAAAGTGATCACATGTTTTGTGTGAAGCATAATAACTTTAGTTGTCACTATCAAAAATGTGTAATGAAATATGTTTGAGTACAGTAGATCAGTGGTTCTCAACCTGGGGTTCAGGACCCCCATTGGCCTTTCTATCCAAAATGGATAGAAAGGCCATTGAACTGAAGTATTAAAAAAGAAGTATTAGTTGTCTGGACAAGCCCTGCCTCAATGAAGAGTCCTTCTGGAGACTGGCAGCAATTATAGCAGGAGCCACTGTTAGCATGTTAGCGACAGCCAGACCCCAGCATGCACCTCTAGATCACGAATGATCTCAGGTGTGTTTTGATTTGGGTCACATGTGTACCTGCCGGGTGGGGCATTAACAGCCAAGTAAAGTATAAGTTAAAAAAAGTAAGCCTAATCACAGTAAAAGTACACAAACGTGACTTTTACAGTAGATGTATAAAGTGTTACTCCAGCCCCTGGTTTGCAGTTTGTGCACTCTTCTTCAGTGATCCAAAAGATTTACTCATATTGGTTTCAATATTACAGAGTAGAAATTATCCTACCAAGTGGTAACTTAAGGTGGTAACTACCAAGTGGTTATTTAAGTGGTAACAGCAAAATGTACACAAGGACATTTGTCTGGGTAGTTGAATCTGAGCCCTGGCTCAATGCAGAGTCCTTCTTAGGACCGTGGTTGCAGTGTAGAGGTGTAGTCTCGTCTCCATTTAGAGGCCATATGTGTGACACACAAGCAGAGCTTTACAGCTGCCAGGACACACACACACACACACACACAACACACACACACACACACACACACACACACACACACACACACACAAGCTGCCCCAGTCAATCACTGGAATAATGAGTTACCTACTCAAACTCAGTTAGAAGTGGCATATCTGTGAGCCAATGAAATCCCTGGTTTATAAACGTCAATACAGGCTTTGGATAGTGGCCTATTTTAATAAAGCTCCATTTCAGAAACACAATTCAATAATAAGTTTATTTCACATCAGTGAGAATCCGTGGTAGACTTTACACTCGTTTTGACAAAGTACACTTGAATTTTCCCAAGGGATTACCAGAGGTGGGTAGAGTAGCCAAAAATTGTACTCAAGTAAAAGTACTGTTACTTCAGAATAATATGACTCAAGTAAAAGTAAAAAGTAGCCATGCAAATAATTACTTGAGTAAGAGTAAAAAAGTACTCAGTGAAAAAAGTACTCAAGTACTGAGTAACTGTTGAGTAACTTCTGATTTATTTTTTAACATAAGCATTCAATCAGACGGACAAAAATACTAAATAATCATCTTTAGGCAAATTATAGTTCATCCAATCAGTAAAATAAATAAAAATTAATTAATTACAAAATAGCTTACATTAAAATAATCCAGGTAAATTCAAGTACTTAAAAAATAAAATCCATAAAATAATAATACATAAAAATAAATAAGCACAAGTAACACAAATTTCCAAACCTACTTTTTTTTTACCAAGCTCTGCAGGCAGAACTAGAATAAGGTAATGTAGCTGCTGTTTGGCACTTTTACTAAGGTAAACATGCTTTCATTATGAGGCCAGAGGCCTGGACTACGAAGCAAGATTTGGCGTTAACAAGCTAACTTCAGGTTCACCAGGGTTTTCTGTATCGAAGGTGGATCACTTGATACCGGGTTCAATCGCCGTGGTAACTCATGCTGGACGCCTAACCTGGTCGGGAGCAGGTTATGTTGGAGATCAGAGATCAACGGGTGTAAAAGCACCACCTACTGACCAATCAATAGGCCTACTCGATTGATAACGGCATCACCGTTCTTATAGAAGATCAGGCGGAGCTCGGTGCGGAGAGGGAGAGAGAGAGAGAGAGAGAGAGAGAGAGACGGGGGAAGAGTGCGCTCATAAAAGTTAAAACATTTAGAGACCGACAACGCCGTAAACATTCCCTGATGGGTATATTTATGAAATATATAGATTTGAATGGGAGGGAATTACATATCGGCTATTTATCTGCTTCTTGAGCCAATGTGCACAGCGGTTTGAATTATGTTTTTTATATTTTTTATTTGCTCTCACGATCGCTTCCACTGGCAGGATTGCAACTGAAATAATAGGCTAATTACGACAGTTTATGGAAAGGACGAGTGTAATTATGGTCAGATCTAGGTCCTGACTGATGGGGAAGTGATATTGATAAGTGTTGATTTATGCATCAGCGTCGCCTATTTTTTGTTGCCAGCTGACGAGACTGGACAACTACGTTTGATTGGTGAACAGTCACGTACGTGGTAGAGCCTTTGGCGGAAGTCTCTCTCTCTCTCTCTCTCTCTCTCTCTCTTTCAAAATAAAACATTAAAATGAGGCATAAGCGGGGGGAATACAAACAATGACGCGTAGAATACCAAAGAGGTAAAAAGAAAAGTAACGAGCTCATTGTAGCCTAATGTAGCGGAGTAAGAGTACAGTTTCTTCTTCACAAATCTACTCAAGTAAAAGTAAAAAGTATAGTGATTTAAAACTACTCCTAGAAGTAGAATTTTTTCAAAAACTTACTCAAGTAAATGTAACGGAGTAAATGTAACTCGTTACTACCCACCTCTGGGGATTACACATTTGAGGACATAATCTTGGGCTTTTGGGAAACACTGATCCACATTTTTCACCATCTTCTGATGTTTTAAAAACCAAACAACTAATCGAGAAAATAATCAACAGATTAATCAACTATTAAAATAATCGTTAGTTGCAGCGCTATAAATGGTAACCACATAATAACCAGTCACTCAGCAGAAAAAAACATCAGCAAGGCAATAATCTATATCGACGACATTTCATTTCCGGGATTGATCCGTTGCCACCGGAAAATTCTGCAGAATGTCCCTCATTTGGGCCGGACGTCCTCTGTCTCTGTGTTGGCGTTCTAACCTCCGGTGGATTTGTGAGGACTATGGTTAGCTGCTCCTCAGATCTCTGCAGGGTAAATCCAGACAGCTAGCTAGACTATCTGTAATATTTTAAAAATATTTTAAAATCAAAGGATGTTTTTTTTTTTTTTAAAAAGAAGCTTTGTGTTATGATTAGGGGAATTAGCTGAGATCACCAAAACTGGTTTGACATGAATAGGTCAAAAGGTCAGGCCGCATAATAGATTTATAGCATTTCTTAATATTAAAAAATATTTTAAAAATCAAAGGATGTTTTTTTTTTTTTAAAAGAAGCTTTGTGCAATGTGTAGGGGAGTTAGCTGAGTTCATCAGAAGTGGGTTGACATGAATAGGTCAAGCCGCATAATAGATTTATGATGATTGGCATGATTTTTCGAATGTGTCGAATATCCAATGTCCAATATGAAACCGGTTCAACTTCACAGCTCGTTCAGTTCAACATAGAACCAGTCCCGGGTCTCTCTGGTCCCACTGGGCTCCTGAATATGGCCATACCTGAACCGGTTCTAACACGTTGAGCTGAATAAAGCTCTGCGGTCACAACTGGGTCACATCATTGTCACAAACAGCAGAAAAGTTTCTCAGCAAATCCCCCGCCGCTGCAGGACCCACTGTTAGCATGTTAGCATCTTAGCATAATGGCATGTCAGTGAGACCTTATATACTGTCTATGGTCAGACCCTAGCATGCACATGTAGCTAGTCCACTTTACGATATCATCTTTTATGCCGAACTTTCAAGCGACTCCACCGTCGCAGACTGGAGTCTTGCTAGAGTCGGGGCGCTGCCGTCGTCTCCATCGTTTGGTGTCATAAAGGTGGTCATAAAACTTAGTCCGAGAGTCTGTCTTTTTCCCGTCTGGACGTTCAGACAAAATCAAACGTGTTTGATATTATCGTAAGTCTAGGTAGTGAAGTTAAATCATGTGAACATTGTCTTCAAGCAATGGGTTCTAAGAAAAACTGATTTAGTAAAGATAACTTAGTTTATCTTTGCGCAGAATCGATCACCGGCGATCGGCGCCCAATGCATGCCGGTTAGATTTGTGTCCGACTTGATCCCGACTTGCTCTGACGTCATGCACACGTGGGCAACGATAATCTCACGAGACCAAGGCGGCCGCAGTTCTGAGACGCAGGCAGCGCAGTCGCTTTCCGCCGACTGCAAGACCCCAGGCGGGCCCAGGGCATGCTGGGAAACGCCTGGTTGGTTCAGAATCGACTCAACATGATGACGTTTTATATAAACCTTTTATTGATTTTGAATCGGAGGGATTTTAACTGCGATTTGTCTGATTTAAAAGCTGATTCCTTACAGAACACATGTTGTGAGGCTGATAGTTGTGTTTAGAAGTCAGAGAGACTAAATCTGTTCAGATTACAGATCACCTACAGTCTGTTGTTAATTAAAATCAGCAACAGATCGCATGTAGAGAATTTTGACAGCTACTCTGTCATAATAAAACCAACTGGAGACTGTGTAGGAGCTGATATATGGGTCTGATAACATTTTATTAAATCGGAATCGGACCCGAACGGACCACAGTGTTTGTGTCACTTCCTGTTCAGCCTGAAGGCTGCTGGAGTCAGCTGGAAAACTGTCCGACTTGAGAGCGGACTTTTGTCGCTGCTGCCGCCTGCTCTCGTCTACTTTACGGGCGAGGCGCAGTTCATCTCAAACGAGCCTACTAAAAAAAGAAGAAGAAGAACCAATGGGTGCACGGTGCGCTCATAGGCAGTAGGGTTCTGTTATGGTATGGTATGATATGGACTGTCTATGCTTAATACCTCATGCACCAAACAGGAAGCAGCAACAAACGGCTACAGCCCATAGACTGCATGTAGGCTACGGGACGAGAAGAGAAAATCGCGGTAGCTAGCTAGCTTGGTTACATTTTTCAAAACCTTTAACATTAGATGTGAGATGGTGTCTGGTGATGCCTTCTGGTTCCCGCCTTAATCAGCCATACGTCAAAACAAATAGATATAAATTTTCCTTTGTACCCTCTGCTCTCTCTTTGATAAATTCTGAAAAAAAGAGGTAACATCTGCACTGAACTGAATTTTGAATTTAAATGTTAGTGGTATTAATATATCAATTTGTCGGATGTGTATTGTAAATTTTAATGATGTTGAATGTTTTTTATCATGTATTGTTTGGGTACTACTAAAATTAATTGCCCTTCGGGGACAAATAAAGGTCTTGAACTTGAACTTGGACTTTAGTCTTTTCAGAGTCTTCTAGTGTATGGTAGACATTAGGTGTGTTTGATTTGGGTCACTCAGTGTGCCTGCCGGGTGGGCCATCAGGCAGACAGACCTGCAGCTGATTTATTAGGCCCCGAGCACGAAAGAGCAAGGCCCCAACGGTGCCTTGCACTGAAAGTGCGAAGGAACCTATTGTTTTTCGTCAGATTATTTTTCCGAGTCCATCGTCGCATTTTTGAGGGGGATAGCATGCACGAAAACTCACAACAATTTGCAAACATGTCACAACTGGTGAAAATTGCAAAGATTCAAAATAATTACTCATATGCACCACTAGGTGGCGCTATTGCAGAAAAACCCGCGTTTGGCCCTATAACTCCCAAGCCGTACATCGCACATTCAAAAACCATATATCTTCGCATTCCCTGGATCCAGCTGAATCTCCTGATATAGGCCACGCCCATTTCCGCCTAGACTTTTATGCGTGAAAAATGGCAATTTATTGAAAACCTAATTGCCGAACTCCTCCTAGACCGTGCGACCGATCTGCATGAAACTTGGCAGGTAGCATCTCTAGACGGACCTGACAAAAAGTTATCCAAAGAATTTTTATAGGATAAAAATTGCACATATTACGTACAAACAAATGTGTGTAGCTAAGTATGAAAACACCAACTTTGCCATATCTCAACCAAAATAATTGCTATTAACGCAAAACTTAAGATTCTTGTTTGCCATGACCCTCTGGAGGTGCCCCACACATTTTACGAACATTGGCCACTAGGGGGCACTACAAGTACATAAAGTTTATACCTCATGAACTGCTCATCCGATTTTTACAAAATTTGATGGGTACCATCTAGGGCCACTCATGAGGCCACCCCTATAGTAAGGTACGGACTGGTCAAAGTGGGCGTGGCCTATGTGACCCTAATTGGTTTTAGCCCTTGGGCACATTTTTGACAGCCTCAATATATACAAAAACTCACAAAAATTGGCGCCCACATAAACACCTGGGGGCTTTGCGATACTGTACAGCGATTTGGCCCATACCTGTAAGCGGGCTCCACAGCGCCCCCTAATGCGTATAAGGCCTTAACTTGGACATAGTTGCTCCGATCTTCACCAGATTTAATACCCATATTGCTCTAATCATTGCAGACATATTTTCCATTTACATTCATTAGCTCCGCCCCGGCAGGCGCCATTTTTAATTATGCATTTTACATTCTTTCGAACTCGTCCTAGGCCGTGACTTCAATCTTCTTGAATCTTTGCAGGAAGTATCTGTTGACCCTCATAATGAAAAGTTATCCAGAGAATTTTGATAGTTGAAAAAAATGCGGAAGTTATGGTGGACCAACTTCCTGTAGGGGGCTGTCGAAACAGGAAGTTGCGTATCTTAACAATCGGCCATTTGGACAGTCTGGCGAGGTCAGCGACACGAATCTGTTCGGTGTGTCCCGTGCCGTCGTCAGTCTGGGGGGCTGTCTGCGTTCATTTTGGCCGACCTGACATGTTCAGTCGGCGGCAGGGCAGTCGGGACTCACCCGGAAATGACGAGCAGGATGAACGTGACTAGAGTCTCTCAAAATCTGACAAATCTCTTAAACTGACCTTTGTTGATCAGAAATGAAGACAGTCAGCAACTGCATGCCTTATTTTTTCTTAAAATGTTTTCAGAAACAGGTTTCAGTGAACTATTTTAGTACAATATGAGATCGTATTCTGAACGGCCACCATTACAGTCTGGCCTTGACTTTCCAGGAGAAAACCCTGTGATGCGTTCATCCAATCAGCTGCCGGTTTTCATTTCCTGGGCAACAATACAGATTAGCACCACCTGCTGTTAGATGTATTACATCTCATCTTTTTGGTGTGTTCTGTAGCGCACTTTTGGACCAACACAGGGAGACTGATCATTTCGACTGTCTTTTCTGTCAATGGTCGGCTAGGTGTGTAAGCAGCCTCAATGAGTTCTGGGACCGTGGTTTTAGTGTGGAGAGGTGTAGTCACGTCTCCATTCAGCGGCCATGTGTGAGACACACACTGCCCCAGTCACTCACTTGAACAATGGGTGAGTGCAGGTCAATGCACTTCCTCAACTCAGTTAGAAGCGGCATATCTGTGAGCCAATGAAATCACTGATTCATGATTGAACATCAGTACAGTGCGTTGATAGTGGCCCATTTTAATAAATCTCCATTTCAGAAATACAATTCAATAAGTTTATTTCACACTAGTCAGAATCAGTAGTAGGCTTACACTCATTGTGAGAAAGTACACGTGAATGTTCCCAAGAGACTTCATAAACCGTGAAGTTGCACTGAAGTTCCTGAAATACAAAAAAGGCAAAACATTTAGTGCATCATGGTAAACATTTGACATCGATGTATTGGGGCAGACAAGTATTGGGCTTTAAGGTTCGTGGTTTTTTCAGAGTTTTGCGAACGACCTGAAATCTTAAACTTGCCTTGGGTTCAGAGTTGAAGTCACATGTTTGGTAATCAGCGTAACGCGTTCGCTAGCAGCAGCGGCGGCAGTGGTGGCGCCGTTCCCGCCAGCAGCATAGGTGGTGCCGTTCCCGCCAGCAGCGTTCTCGCTATCAGCAGCGGTGCCGTTCCCGCTATCAATGGCGGCGGTGCCGTTCCCGCTGTCAGCATAGGTGGTGCCGTTCTCGCCAGCAGCATAGGTGGTGCCGTTCCCGCCATCACCGGCGGTGGTTGTGCCGTTCCCGCTATCAGCATAGGTGGTGCCGTTCTCGCCAGCAGCATAGGTCGTGCCGTTCTCGCCAGCAGCATAGGTGGTGCCGTTCCCGCTATCACCGGGTGGTGGTTGCCGTTCCCGCTATCAGCATAGGTGGTGCCGTTCTCGCCAGCAGCATAGGTCGTGCCGTTCGCCAGCAGCATAGGTGGTGCCGTTCCCCTATCACCGGGCGGTGGTTGTGCCGTTCCCGCTATCAGCATAGGTGGTGCCGTTCTCGCCAGCAGCAGCACCGCCTGTCTTGCACGTTGTACGTCCCAGGGTCATTTCCAGGATGTAGCTCAATCCTTGGACAACCTAAAGTTACAGGAAACAGCAGAGGTCTGTACTATGAAGCAGGATATGTGTTAACGAGCCAACTTCAGGTTCAACCCAGAGTTTTGTATCACGGAGGGAATTAACATATAGGCCATTTGTCGGCTTGTTGAGCCATTTGTTGCAATGCGCTCATCGGTTTGAATTATGTTGTTTTTTTTGCTCTTATTGCCTACCACTGCCAGGGTTGCAAATGAAATGAAAGGCTAAAGCAACCAAAGAAAGCCAGGGCATGATGATCTTGATTTGTAGTACAGGCCTCAGGACTCCAAGGGATGAGGTTTAGCATAAAATAAAAGTACATCATTGAATAGGTTAGAGGATTAGGGCCAATGTCAAACATGTATCTCAGTTCTAAAGATTAAAGTCACAACTTTAAACTCAAATACATTTGACATTGGTCCTAATCCTCCTCCGTACTAGAATAAGTAGTAACGTTACCTGAATTTCAGCCGATGTTATATTCACAATTTCGTAATTAAACAGCTCTTCTGTGTTGGCTTTGTTGAATTCAGCCACAGCAAACCGTGCTGCGTCTAAAACATTGGGGTCGTTCACCGGGACTTCATATGAGGCACCGTCAATCGGAGATTGTTCGGTTACAAAGCGACCGGTCAAAGCACAAACGACAACACAAAGCCAGACAAACATCATGAACCAAACAAGTTGTTCTGCGGTAGCTATTAGGAGTCCTGTTATCGGTTCTGAGTGGCCTGGTTCCCCTTCACAGCCGAGTTAATATACTATGTAGAGCAACATACACACACCTGTTTCCTATCTGTTGATGAACACATGAACGTCTGAACTGAAAGGCCCTGAACACCACACAGGTGTTTTCAGTTAATCTGGCTGATTAGACCTCGTCCCAGGACTCTGTGGGTGTCTTTAGACTGACTGATCCTCATCTTTCTGAATCTCTTGTTAGCTCAGCTGCACCTGTTAGGTCAGGACAAATGACACCTTTACCATTCTTATTGGTCAAAAAGATATGTGACATGTGGCTGGGTTTGCTCAGTGGGTAGAGCAGGTGCACATATACTTGGAGGTTTATACCTCGATGCAGTGGGCCAGGGTTCAAATCTTACCTTTGCCAATTTCCTGCATGTTTTCCCCCTTTCTCACTTAGCTGTCCTGTCAAAATATAGGTGGAAAAGCCCAAAATATAATCTTAAAAGAAAAATGATTTGTGAAATAAGACATACCAATCAAACCTCTGGCCCCTCTACACCTTGATGCAAAACTACAACAACAATTTGTTTATAATATTTCATATTTTTGATTGTAATTTAAATCAGTGTGTTTAAATGTGTGCTTGAAACAAGCAAGAATAAAAATAACATGTTGCTGCATTAGAACTAAGGAAAATTAAACTTGATTTTTCGAAAATACTTGAAACAAGTTGATTTGCATTGAAAATAGGTTTTAATATTCTTTTTTCTAGTTGTCACAATCAAAAGAGTGTAATGAAATGTGTTTGAGTACAGTAGATCAGTGGTTCTCAACCTGGGGGTCGGGACCCCCAAGAGGGTCGCAAATAAATTTCCAGGGGATCGCCAGATAGTTGGGGAGAAAAATTAATGAAATAACATATTCTAGAGTGAGGAATGGTTTTGACATTACCGAGTGAGTTTGGCACCTGGAACACAAAAAAAGGGTCTGAAGGTGGGTCGGGTAGAGAACAAGTCACAAACCATAGAAATACAATGGATAGAAAGGCCATTGAACTGAAGTATTAAAAAAAAAAAGTATTAGTTGTCTGGACAAGCCCTGCCTCAATGAAGAGTCCTTCTGGAGACCGTGTTGCAGCGTGGAGAGGTGTAGTCTCGTCTCCATCATAGCAGCCATGTCTCAGACACAAGCAGAGCTTTACAGCAGACCTTCAAGGTCCTGGCAGCAATTATAGCAGGAGCCACTGTTAGCATGTTAGCGACAGCCAGACCCCAGCATGCACCTCTAGTTCACGAATCATCTCAGGTGTGTTTTGATTTGGGTCACAGCGTAGTTGCCGGGTGGGGCATTAACAGCCAAGTAAAGTATAAGTAAAAAAAAGTAAGCTTAATCATAGTAAAAGCACACAAACATGACTTTTACAGTAGATGTATAAAGTGTTACTCCATGAAATCCCTGGTTTATGAACGGCAATACAGGCTGTGGATAGTGGCCTATTTTAATAAAGCTCCATTTCAGAAACACAATTCAATAATAAGTTTATTTCACATCAGTGAGAATCCGTGGTAGACTTTACACTCAGATTGGGAAAGTACACTTGAATTTTCCCAAGGGATTACACATTTGAGGACGTCATCTTGGGCTTTTGTGAAACACTGATCCACATTTTTCACCATCTTCTGATGTTTTAAAAACCAAACAACTAATCGAGAAAATAATCAACAGATTAATCAACTATTAAAATAATCGTTAGTTGCAGCGCTATAAATGGTAACCACATAATAACCAGTCACTCAGCAGAAAGAAACATCAGCAAGGCAATAATCTATATCGACGACATTTCATTTCCGGGATTGATCCGTTGCCACCGGAAAATTCTGCAGAATGTCCCTCATTTGGGCCGGACGTCCTCTGTCTCTGTGTTGGCGTTCTAACCTCCGGTGGATTTGTGAGGACTATGGTTAGCTGCTCCTCAGATCTCTGCAGGGTAAATCCAGACAGCTAGCTAGACTATCTGTAATATTTTAAAAATATTTTAAAATCAAAGGATGTTTTTTTTTTTTTAAAAGAAGCTTTGTGCAATGTGTAGGGGAGTTAGCTGAGTTCATCAGAAGTGGGTTGACATGAATAGGTCAAGCCGCATAATAGATTTATGATGATTGGCATGATTTTTCGAATGTGTCGAATATCCAATGTCCAATATGAAACCGGTTCAACTTCACAGCTCGTTCAGTTCAACATAGAACCAGTCCCGGGTCTCTCTGGTCCCACTGGGCTCCTGAATATGGCCATACCTGAACCGGTTCTAACACGTTGAGCTGAATAAAGCTCTGCGGTCACAACTGGGTCACATCATTGTCACAAACAGCAGAAAAGTTTCTCAGCAAATCCCCCGCCGCTGCAGGACCCACTGTTAGCATGTTAGCATCTTAGCATAATGGCATGTCAGTGAGACCTTATATACTGTCTATGGTCAGACCCTAGCATGCACATGTAGCTAGTCCACTTTACGATATCATCTTTTATGCCGAACTTTCAAGCGACTCCACCGTCGCAGACTGGAGTCTTGCTAGAGTCGGGGCGCTGCCGTCGTCTCCATCGTTTGGTGTCATAAAGGTGGTCATAAAACTTAGTCCGAGAGTCTGTCTTTTTCCCGTCTGGACGTTCAGACAAAATCAAACGTGTTTGATATTATCGTAAGTCTAGGTAGTGAAGTTAAATCATGTGAACATTGTCTTCAAGCAATGGGTTCTAAGAAAAACTGATTTAGTAAAGATAACTTAGTTTATCTTTCGTTCTCACTCCAGTCCAGTTATTGGCGGAAATGCACCTTTAAGTTTGTTTGCCAACCGCCAATAAAACATTAGGCTCGTTCGAGATGAGCCAGATCTGCGCAGAATCGATCACCGGCGATTGGCGCCCAATGCATGCCGGTTAGATTTGTGTCCGACTTGATCCCGACTTGCTCTGACGTCATGCACACGTGGGCAACGATAATCTCACGAGACCAAGGCGGCCGCAGTTCTGAGACGCAGGCAGCGCAGTCGCTTTCCGCCGACTGCAAGACCCCAGGCGGGCCCAGGGCATGCTGGGAAACGCCTGGTTGGTTCAGAATCGACTCAACATGATGACGTTTTATATAAACTTTTTATTGATTTTGAATCGGAGGGATTTTAACTGCGATTTGTCTGATTTAAAAGCTGATTCCTTAAAGAACACATGTTGTGAGGCTGATAGTTGTGTTTAGAAGTCAGAGAGACTAAATCTGTTCAGATTACAGATCACCTACAGTCTGTTGTTAATTAAAATCAGCAACAGATCGCATGTAGAGAATTTTGACAGCTACTCTGTCATAATAAAACCAACTGGAGACTGTGTAGGAGCTGATATATGGGTCTGATAACATTTTATTAAATCGGAATCGGACCCGAACGGACCACAGTGTTTGTGTCACTTCCTGTTCAGCCTGAAGGCTGCTGGAGTCAGCTGGAAAACTGTCCGACTTGAGAGCGGACTTTTGTCGCTGCTGCCGCCTGCTCTCGTCTACTTTACGGGCGAGGCGCAGTTCATCTCAAACGAGCCTACTAAAAAAAGAAGAAGAACCAATGGGTGCACGGTGCGCTCATAGGCAGTATGGTTCTGTTATGGTATGGTATGATATGGACTGTCTATGCTTAATACCTCATGCACCAAACAGGAAGCAGCAACAAACGGCTACAGCCCATAGACTGCATGTAGGCTACGGCAGAAGAGAGAAATCGCGGTAGCTAGCTAGCTTGGTTACATTTTTCAAAACCTTTAACATTAGATGTGAGATGGTGTCTGGTGATGCCTTCTGGTTCCCGCCTTAAACAGCCATACGTCAAAACAAATAGATATAAATTTTCCTTTGTACCCTCTGCTATCTCTTTGATAAATTCTGAAAAAAAGAGGTAACATCTGCACTGAACTGAATTTTGAATTTAAATGTTAGTGGTATTAATATATCAATTTGTCGGATGTGTATTGTAAATTTTAATGATGTTGAATGTTTTTTATCATGTATTGTTTGGGTACTACTAAAATTAATTGCCCTTCGGGGACAAATAAAGGTCTTGAACTTGAACTTGGACTTTAGTCTTTTCAGAGTCTTCTAGTGTATGGTAGACATTAGGTGTGTTTGATTTGGGTCACTCAGTGTGCCTGCCGGGTGGGCCATCAGGCAGACAGAACCTATTGTTTTTCGTCAGATTATTTTTCCGAGTCCATCGTCGCATTTTTGAGGGGGATAGCATGCACGAAAACTCACAACAATTTGCAAACATGTCACAACTGGTGAAAATTGCAAAGATTCAAAATAATTACTCATATGCACCACTAGGTGGCGCTATTGCAGAAAAACCCGCGTTTGGCCCTATAACTCCCAAGCCGTACATCGCACATTCAAAAACCATATATCTTCGCATTCCCTGGATCCAGCTGAATCTCCTGATATAGGCCACGCCCATTTCCGCCTAGACTTTTATGCGTGAAAAATGGCAATTTATTGAAAACCTAATTGCCGAACTCCTCCTAGACCGTGCGACCGATCTGCATGAAACTTGGCAGGTAGCATCTCTAGACGGACCTGACAAAAAGTTATCCAAAGAATTTTTATAGGATAAAAATTGCACATATTACGTACAAACAAATGTGTGTAGCTAAGTATGAAAACACCAACTTTGCCATATCTCAACCAAAATAATTGCTATTAACGCAAAACTTAAGATTCTTGTTTGCCATGACCCTCTGGAGGTGCCCCACACATTTTACGAACATTGGCCACTAGGGGGCACTACAAGTACATAAAGTTTATACCTCATGAACTGCTCATCCGATTTTTACAAAATTTGATGGGTACCATCTAGGGCCACTCATGAGGCCACCCCTATAGTAAGGTACGGACTGGTCAAAGTGGGCGTGGCCTATGTGACCCTAATTGGTTTTAGCCCTTGGGCACATTTTTGACAGCCTCAATATATACAAAAACTCACAAAAATTGGCGCCCACATAAACACCTGGGGGCTTTGCGATACTGTACAGCGATTTGGCCCATACCTGTAAGCGGGCTCCACAGCGCCCCCTAATGCGTATAAGGCCTTAACTTGGACATAGTTGCTCCGATCTTCACCAGATTTAATACCCATATTGCTCTAATCATTGCAGACATATTTTCCATTTACATTCATTAGCTCCGCCCAACCGGAAGGCGGCCATTTTTAATTATGCATTTTACATTCTTTCGAACTCGTCCTAGGCCGTGACTTCAATCTTCTTGAATCTTTGCAGGAAGTATCTGTTGACCCTCATAATGAAAAGTTATCCAGAGAATTTTGATAGTTGAAAAAAATGCGGAAGTTATGGTGGACCAACTTCCTGTAGGGGGCTGTCGAAACAGGAAGTTGCGTATCTTAACAATCGGCCATTTGGACAGTCTGGCGAGGTCAGCGACACGAATCTGTTCGGTGTGTCCCGTGCCGTCGTCAGTCTGGGGGGCTGTCTGCGTTCATTTTGGCCGACCTGACATGTTCAGTCGGCGGCAGGGCAGTCGGGACTCACCCGGAAATGACGAGCAGGATGAACGTGACTAGAGTCTCTCAAAATCTGACAAATCTCTTAAACTGACCTTTGTTGATCAGAAATGAAGACAGTCAGCAACTGCATGCCTTATTTTTCTTAAAATGTTTTCAGAAACAGGTTTCAGTGAACTATTTTAGTACAATATGAGATCGTATTCTGAACGGCCACCATTACAGTCTGGCCTTGACTTTCCAGAGAAACCCATGTGATGCGTTCATCCAATCAGCTGCCGGTTTTCATTTCCTGGGCAACAATACAGATTAGCACCACCTGCTGTTAGATGTATTACATCTCATCTTTTTGGTGTGTTCTGTAGCACTTTTGGACCAACACAGGGAGACTGATCATTTCGACTGTCTTTTCTGTCAATGGTCGGCTAGGTGTGTAAGCAGCCTCAATGAGTTCTGGGACCGTGGTTTTAGTGTGGAGAGGTGTAGTCACGTCTCCATTCAGCGGCCATGTGTGAGACACTCACTGCCCCAGTCACTCACTTGAACAATGGGTGAGTGCAGGTCAATGCACTTCCTCAACTCAGTTAGAAGCGGCATATCTGTGAGCCAATGAAATCACTGATTCATGATTGAACATCAGTACAGTGCGTTGATAGTGGCCCATTTTAATAAATCTCCATTTCAGAAATACAATTCAATAAGTTTATTTCACACTAGTCAGAATCAGTAGTAGGCTTACACTCATTGTGAGAAAGTACACGTGAATGTTCCCAAGAGACTTCATAAACCGTGAAGTTGCACTGAAGTTCCTGAAATACAAAAAAGGCAAACAATTAGTGCATCATGGTAAACATTTGACATCGATGTATTGGGGCAGACAAGTATTGGGCTTTAAGGTGCGTTTTTCAGAGTTTCATGAACGACCTGAAATCTTAAACTTGCCTTGGGTTCAGAGTTGAAGTCACATGTTTGGTAATCAGCGGCAACGTTCTCGCTAGCAGCAGCGGCGGCAGTGGTGGCGCCGTTCCCGCCAGCAGCATAGGTGGTGCCGTTCCCGCCAGCAGCGTTCTCGCTATCAGCAGCGGTGCCGTTCCCGCCATCAATGGCGGCGGTGCCGTTCCCGCTGTCAGCATAGGTGGTGCCGTTCTCGCCAGCAGCATAGGTGGTGCCGTTCCCGCCATCACCGGCGGTGGTTGTGCCGTTCCCGCTATCAGCATAGGTGGTGCCGTTCTCGCCAGCAGCATAGGTCGTGCCGTTCTCGCCAGCAGCATAGGTCGTGCCGTTCCCGCTATCACCGGCGGTGGTTGTGCCGTTCCCGCTATCAGCATAGGTGGTGCCGTTCTCGCCAGCAGCATAGGTCGTGCCGTTCTCGCCAGCAGCATAGGTGGTGCCGTTCCCGCTATCACCGGCGGTGGTTGTGCCGTTCCCGCTATCAGCATAGGTGGTGCCGTTCTCGCCAGCAGCAGCACCGCCTGTCTTGCACGTTGTACGTCCCAGGGTCATTTCCAGGATGTAGCTCAATCCTTGGACAACCTAAAGTTACAGGAAACAGCAGAGGTCTGTACTATGAAGCAGGATATGTGTTAACGAGCCAACTTCAGGTTCAACCCAGAGTTTTGTATCACGGAGGGAATTAACATATAGGCCATTTGTCGGCTTGTTGAGCCATTTGTTGCAATGCGCTCATCGGTTTGAATTATGTTGTTTTTTTTGCTCTTATTGCCTACCACTGCCAGGGTTGCAAATGAAATGAAAGGCTAAAGCAACCAAAGAAAGCCAGGGCATGATGATCTTGATTTGTAGTACAGGCCTCAGGACTCCAAGGGATGAGGTTTAGCATAAAATAAAAGTACATCATTGAATAGGTTAGAGGATTAGGGCCAATGTCAAACATGTATCTCAGTTCTAAAGATTAAAGTCACAACTTTAAACTCAAATACATTTGACATTGGTCCTAATCCTCCTCCGTACTAGAATAAGTAGTAACGTTACCTGAATTTCAGCCGATGTTATATTCACAATTTCGTAATTAAACAGCTCTTCTGTGTTGGCTTTGTTGAATTCAGCCACAGCAAACCGTGCTGCGTCTAAAACATTAGGGTCGTTCACCAGGACTTCATATGAGGCACCGTCAATCGGAGATTGCTCGGTTACAAAGCGACCGGTCAAAGCACAAACGACAACACAAAGCCAGACAAACATCATGAACCAAACAAGTTGTTCTGCAGTAGCTATTAGGAGTCCTGTTATCGGTTCTGAGTGGCCTGGTTCCCCTTCACAGCCGAGTTAATATACTATGTAGAGCAACATACACACACCTGTTTCCTATCTGTCGATGAACACATGAACGTCTGAACTGAAAGGCCCTGAACACCACACAGGTGTTTTCAGTTAATCTGGCTGATTAGACCTCGTCCCAGGACTCTGTGGGTGTCTTTAGACTGACTGATCCTCATCTTTCTGAATTTCTTGTTAGCTCAGCTGCACCTGTTAGGTCAGGACAAATGTCACCTTTATCATTCTTATTGGTCAAAAAGATATGTGACATGTGGCTGGCTTTGCTCAGTGGGTAGGGTAGGTACCTGTATGCGGGCTCCATAGCGCCCCCTAATGCGTAGAAGGCCTTAACTTGGACATAGTTCTCGGATCTTCACCAGATTTAATACCCATATTGCTCTAATCATTGCAGACATATTTTCCATTTACATTCATTAGCGACCCAACCGGAAGGCGGCCATTTTTAATTATGCATTTTTCAGGTGTTTTACATTCTTCGAACTCGTCCCTAGGCCGTGACTTCAATCTTCTTGAATCTTTGCAGGAAGTATCTGTTGACCCTCATAATGAAAAGTTATCCAGAGAATTTTGATAGTTGAAAAATGCGGAAGTTATAGCAACTTACTGTCTAAACAGGAAGTTGCGTTATCTTGACAACAATTATTCCGATTGCCCCCAATCTTGACAAGGATGTTCCTCCTGGCCTTTTTAGCAACTGTGCCAAAGTTGGCTGCAATCGGCCATTAGATGGCGCTGTTTTAATTTTTTTTATTTAATCATCAAAATATTGACATATGGGAAGCCTACTTTGTCTAACTACTCCTGGGACGTGAGTCCGATCGGCACGAAAACTTGCATATACACTCGGAGGACCCTCGTGACAAAAATGTATCAAAAGAATATTGATAGCTAAAACAATGCGCAAGTTATGGAGGACCAACTTCCTGTAGGTGGGAGTGGAAACAGGAATGGTTATATCTTGCCAACGGCTATTCCAATGGACACAAAACTTAAGAAAGTTGTTCCTCATGTGACAATGAGGCTGTTTGCCAAATATGTCGTCAATTGGCCTTTAGATGGCGCTGTTAGAATTTCTTTTATTAATTATTCACATCGCGATATATGGGAAACATACTTTGTCTAACTCCTCCTGGGCCGTGAGTCCAATATGCACGAAAACTTGGATATAGACTCGGTTGACCCTCGTGACTAAAAGTTATCAAAAGAATTTTGATAGCTACCACAATGCGCAAGTTATGGAGGAACAACTTCCTGTAGGTGGGTGTGGAAACATGAACGGTTCTATCTTGGCAAAAGTTTTGCGATTTACATGAAACTTAGAATGTGTGGTCTACATGTGATGTTGCATTTGCCAGTACCCCCCGGGGCAAGAAGCGAGGGCCCGTCATCGCTGCTTGCAGCTTTAATTCATTTTCTTTTGGGTGTTTTTTCGGTTTATAAAGTACACAAACATACGACTTTTTTACAGTTATGAGAGTAAATGTAAGCTATCATTTTTTTCACCCCTGGTTCGCCGCTTAGTGCACTCCCTTCTCCAGTGGTCTAAGATATTTACACATTTAAATGTATTAATACCACAGAGAAATAATCCTTGTAACAATACTGAAGAAGTAGCAGCAACATGTACATGAAGTTAAAAAAAAAAAAAAAAAAAAAAAAAAGTATTAGTTATCTGGACAAGCCCTGCAATCAATGCATTCATAAAAAAAAAATAAAAAAAGTAAAATTACTTCAAGTAAAACCATATATAAGAAACAAGCCAGACAGAGCGGCGTCAATCTCGCCAGCGTCCCCGTTACTAGGCAACTTTTATTTGGCATTAACAGCCAAGTAAAGTAAACAAAAACAGTAAGCCTAATCACAGTAAAAGTACACAAACATGGTTCTTACACTACATGTATAAAGTGTTACTCCAGCCCCTGGTTTGCAGTTTGTGCTCTCTTCTTCAGTGATCCAAAAGATTTACTCATATAGAGGTTTCAATACCACGCAGTAGAAATAACCCTTCTAACCGTAGAGGCTACTTAACCCTTGTGTTGTCTTCCTGTCGGCCATGCAACTTTGTTTTTCTGGGTCAAAATTTAAACCATAAGAAGCTTGTGTCGCTTTTCCCAGTGTTTTGATGTTTGTTTAAAGTGATGGTTCGAAGTAATTCACCCTAGGGTCCTTTGCACCATGACCTCGAGCCAAACACCCCCCCAGAAGCTTTTTTCACCTGGGTCTAACATTGGGAGAGTTAGCGTAGAGTAGCGTTATCAGCTGAATAGCTTAGCGCAGGGGCTAACAGACCCACGTTTGTATCTCGTAAGTTACCCCACTAATAATGCCCGAAATGATACCAAACATCTACAAGTAGTACAAATAGGTTATGCTCTCATAAAACGATGGATTGGAAAGTTTGTAAGTACACCAGAAGTTTATGAACACTTGCCTGCTCTCCTCAGCTCTCTGCTGCTGCTGCTGCTACCTGCAGTTAGACGAGTGCTTAGGGCCGTCTACAAATTACTACACCGAAAAGAGTTACAACTAAAATATTTATTAATTCAATGATTAAATAAGGTAATGTCTCCAAACTTACCTCAATTATTACTTGTCTCCTGCTAGTTATACTACAGCACTTACTTAAAAAAAAAAAAGTTAAATTAATAAATATTTTTGTTGCATCTTTTTTCGGTGATGTAATTTGTAGACGGCCCTAAGCACTCATCTTACACCAGCAGAGAGCAGAAGCCAGCAGGTAAGTGTTATTTACATAAACTTCTGGTGTACTTACAAACTTTCCAATCCATCGTTTTATGAGAGCATAACCTATTTGTACTACTGTAGACGTTTGGTATCATTTCGTGCATTATTTGTGGGGTAATTTACGAGATACAAACGTGGGTCCTTTAGCCCCTGCACTAAGCTATTCAGCTGATAATGCTACTCTACGCTAACTCTCCCAATGTTCGACCCAGGTGAAAAAAGCTTCTGGGGGGTGTTTGGTTCGAGGTCATGGCGCAAAGGACCCTCGGGTGAATTGCTCCGAACCATCACTTTAAGCTGCGTTTTTGAACCTTTTCCCAACATGTCACTTTCTTTAAATGTTATGAAATTGAATAAAACACCCACATTCAATGAAAGTAGCCTAGTGAACTGATCATTCATTTTCCTTGTAAAGAGCGTTGTACGCAACCATCCACGTTATTGACAATTTGGTTGAAAGAACCCCACATTTTGGACTTCGACGCGAGGACAGCGGGTTAAGTCTTAACAGCAAACTGTACATAAGTATAAAAGAAAAAAAAGTATTCCTTGTCTGGGTAGTTGAATCTGTAAGGGTGCTGACACACACGGCTGATTATCGGCCATTTGGACAGTCTGGCGAGGTCAGCGACAAGAATCTGTTCGGTGTGTCCCGTGCCGTCGTCAGTCTGGGGGGCTGTCTGCGTTCATTTTGGCCGACCTGACATGTTCAGTCGGCGGCAGGGCAGTCGGGACTCACCCGGAAATGACGAGCGGGATGAGCGTGACTAGAGTCTCTCAAAATCTGACGAAAATCTCTTAAACTGACCTTTGTTGATATGAAATGAAGACAGTCAGCAACTGCATGCCTTATTTCTCTTACAATGTTTTCAGAAACATGTTTCAGTACAATTTGATTAAGCTCAGTTGAGTTATGTTTAGGGGAGCGAGCATGTTAATTTTGATTTATCTCGATGCAAGATTTTGTTGGATTGTTTTTTGTGTGTGTGTGTGTGGGCGCGTGCGGTATGTATGATGGTTTGCTCTCATATTGTCCTTTCCCTAATCACTTCAATTATTGTAAATCAGCCATGGCCAGTTGACTTTATTTTGGAATTTGCTTCTCAAACTGTAAGCAATGGGTAAAGGTCTTCATGTAATTCATTTAAACATTCGCAGTTTAGTTCCTAAAATTGATCAACTAAGGGCATGGCTTGTTTATAATAATCCTAATATTATAACATTATCTGAAACCTGGCTAAATGAAAATATTGCAGACTCCAATGTTAAATTGGACAACTACATCATATACAGGTTAGATAGAGGATCCAGGGGAGGCGGGGTCGCCACTTACATTTCATCAAATTTGAAATCACAATTAATTATTCCGAAAGTGATTCCTGAGCTTTTTGAAGGTATCTTTGTAAAGGTTATTCTTCATGCAAACAAACAATAATTGGCAATATATATCGCCCACCTACATCTCCTAGGATGGAGTCTGTTCAAAATATCCTTGCCACTGTTTCATCGCTTAAGACCTCAGAAATTGTGCTGTTGGGGGACTTCAATTTAAATTGGACTGATCCTTGTACTCTGACTGAGCGTAACCTGTTCAATGGTTCAAATTTTACACAAATTATTAAAGAGCCTACAAGAATCAGTCCAAGTAGTAAAACTCTTCTTGATTGGATATTAGTCACACACCCCAACAGAATAATAAAATCTGTTGTTCTCTCGGACTGTTTCAGCGACCATTCAATCATATATTGCATTTGGAAGATTTTCTCCTAAATATATTAGGATCTGTGACAGGAAATTATTTAACAGTGATTTATTTATAAATGATGTGAGTAGGATAAATTGGAATAGATTTTGCCTAATTCCTGATGTGGAAGCTGCATGGAATTTCTTTTATACAGAATTTATGCAAGTTATTGATAAGCATGCCCCATGGACAACTATTAAGGTTAAAGGTCATCATCTACCTTGGGTAAATGGGGATCTTATCAGTCTGTTTAAACAGAGGGATAGGGCTTGGAATAAACATAAACATACAAAACTTGCTAGTGATTGGGAGGAATACAAACGGCTACGAAACACGTGTACCACCCAAAGAAGAAATGCTAAAGCCAATTACTACAGAAATAGTTTGTCCAATGACTTCAGTAATCCTAAACAATTTTGGAAAAAAATGAATACCTTACTTGGTAAGTCCAACAGTACTACGAGTAACATGACAATCAATAATGAAATTGTTAATGATCCAGCAGTGATCCCCAATGCATTTAGTCTGCATTTCTCCCAAACACCGCAGGTACAGTCATCGCTCTATCTTTCAAAGTCAACTGTTAATCCTCAGCCCTACGATAGTTCTTTTACATTTAAACAGGTTAGCTCAGCTGATGTCCAGCGGGCCATTAGCAAGCTATCCTCTAGTAGTGGACCTGGCCCTGATGGCATTGAGGGTAGGTTTATCAAACTTTCTTCACATGTCCTATCTTCTCCATTGGCTGAACTCTTTAACTTGTCATTTTTAACTTGTGAAGTGCCTCTGGCATGGAAGTGCGCAAAAGTCATTCCATTACATAAAGGAGGGGACACCCTAAATATGAACAATTACAGACCTATCTCAATAATTAATAGTATCGTAAACATTTTTGAGAAAATTATCTTTGATCAATTATCTAACCATTTGTCTCTTAATGATTTACTATCTCAATGCCAGTCAGGGTTCAGGAAACATTTCTCAACTACCACTGCTCTTTTGAAATTTACAAATTATATTTTTTTATAATATTTTTTCTAGTTTTGATAATAATATGTGTACTGGTGCCATCTTTTTAGATCTTACAAAAGCATTTGATTTAGTTGATCATTATCTGCTTTTGGATAAACTATATTCAATTGGCCTCTCCCGTACATCTCTTCTTTGGTTCAACTCCTATTTTCATCATCGCCGTCAGTGTGTGTCCTTTGGGGGTAGTCAGTCGAATTTTACAGGTATAGATAAAGGTATACCCCAGGGTTCTGCACTTGGCCCTTTATTATTTTCCATTTTTATCAATGACTTGCCACTCTGTTGTTCAAGATGTGACATTCATCTTTACACTGATGATACAATTATATAATGCTCTAAACCAAATATATCAGACATTAATTATTCTTTACAACATGACTTTGATTCTGTACAGCAGTGGCTGTCATTTAATAAACTCTTGCTGAATAAATCAAAATCTTACTGTATGCTTTTCCAGAAGAAAGATAGAAATGATCTTAATCTTCATTTTTTGGATTCTTCTCCACTTGAGCCAACCAAAAAATTTTAATATCTTGGTGTTTGGCTGGAAACTGATCTTTCATTTAAAGCTCATGTACATGCGCTTAACAACAAACTTAGCTTTCGGCTTAAAACATTATATCAATCAATAGGCTGCTTTAACTATCAGGCTAGGAGAAGAATAGTTTCTCAGTTGTTGCTACCTATTCTGGACTATGCAGATATTATATATGCTAACACTACTGCCACTTGTCTACATTCTCTTGATGTGATAAACAACAGCCTGTGCCGATTCGTTCTTTGCTGCCCCTATAGGACACATCATTGTGTAATGTATGAAAAGCTGTCCTGGCTTGCACCCTCAGCCAGAAGAAAATATCATTGGCTTCAGTTCACTTTTAAATGTATTTACTTTCAATATCCATATTATTTCTCGCAATATTTAGTGCCTTACAGTTCACAATATAGCCTTCGTCACAATGGACAGATCTTCTTTACTGTCCCTAGAGTAAATAGAGAAGTTAGGAAGTATGCTTTCTGTGTTAGAACTCCTTGTGACTGGAACTGCCTTCCTGCATCTATTCGCTCGCTTACGTCTTTTCCTCGGTTCCGAACTGCTCTGTTAACACATCTTCAGAATACTTGTCTGTTTCTAGATTTTCAGATTTGTAATTATGTGTTATGTATTGTATGTGTGTAGGCTATATATGAATGAGCTTATGTACATAAATGTCCATTGTAATGTCAACTTTGTGAGTTATATGTGGGAATATTGTGTTGTTAAATTAGTCGTTTTTCCAGACATTCTACATGTGATAGGGATGGGGTTAGGGATATTATTGAGAGCTTATGTGTGTAGAGTGTGCATGCATGTTTTTTTTTTTCCTATTTGTATCTACTCTGTTCTGTTGCTGTATACACGATCCAGAGGACCCCCATGAAAACGAGATGTTGCATCTCATGGGGCTGATCCTCTAATAAATGTTCATAAATAAAGAGATTGTATTCTGAACGGCCGCCATGATAGTCTGGCTTTGACTTTCCAGAGAAAACATACCAATGTGATGCGTTCATCCAATCAGCTGCCGGTTTTCATTTCCTGAACAACAATACAGATTAGCGCCGCCTGCTGTTAGATGTATTACATCTCGTCTTTTTGGTATGTTCTGTGGCACTTTTTGGACCAACACGGGGAGACTGATCATTTCGACTGGCTTTCCTGTCAACGGTCGGCTAGGTGTGTAAGCAGCCTCAATGAGTCCTGGGACCGTGGTTTTAGTGTGGAGAAGTGTAGTCACGTCTCCATTCAGCGGCCATGTGTGCAACAGCTGCCAGGACACACACAAGCAGTCACTCACTTGAACAATGAGTGAGTGCAGGTCAATGCACTTCCTCAACTCCGTTAGACGCGGCATATCTGTGAGCCAATGAAATCACTGATTCATGATTGAACATCAGTACAGTGTGTTGATAGTGGCCCATTTTAATAAATCTCCATTTCAGAAATACAATTCAATAAGTTTATTTCACACTAGTCAGAATCAGTAGTAGGCTTACACTCATTTTGAGAAAGTACACGTGAATGTTTCTGAAAGTCTTCATAAACCGTGAAGTTGCACTGAAGTGCCTGAAATACAAAAAAGGCAAACAATTAGTGCATCATGTTAAACATTTGACATTGATGTATTGGGTCAGACAAGTATTGGGCTTTAAGGTGCGTTTTTCAGAGTTTCATTAACGACCTGAAATCTTAAACTTGCCTTGGGTTCAGAGTTGAAGTCACACGTTTGGTAAGCAGCAGCGGTGTCGTTCTCGCTAGCAGCAGCGGCGGTGGTGGCGCCGTTCCCACCATCAGCGTAAGTGGTGCCATTCCCGCCAGCAGCGTAGGTGGTGCCATTCCCGCCAGCAGCGTAGGTGCCACTCCCGGCATCAATGGCGGCGGTGCCGTTCCCGCTGTTAGCATAGGTGGTGCCGTTCTCGCCAGTAGCATAGGTGGTGGTGCCGTTCCCGCTATCAGCATAGGTGGTGCCGTTCTCGCCAGCAGCAACGCCGCCTGTCTTGCACGTCCCAGGGTCATTTCCAGGATGTAGCTCAATCCTTGGACAACCTAAAGTTACAGGAAACAGCAGAGGTCTGTACTATGAAGCAGGATATGTGTTAACAAGCCAACTTCAGGTTCAACCCAGGGTTTTGTATCACGGAGGGAATTAATAAATAGGCTATTTGACGGCTTGTTGAGCCATTTGTTGCAATGCGCTCATCGGTTAGAATTATGTTTTATTTTTATTTGCTCTTATTGCCTACCACTGCCAGGGTTGCAAATGAAATGAAAGGCTAAGGAAACCAAAGTAAGCCAGGGCATGTTCTTAAACTTGCCTTGGGTTCAGAGTTGAAGTCACACGTTTGGTAAGCAGCAGCGGTGTCGTTCTCGCTAGCAGCAGCGGCGGTGGTGGCGCCGTTCCCGCTATCAGCGGCGGTGGTGCCGTTCCCACCGTCAGCGTTCCCGCTGTCAGCGGCGGCGGTGCCGTTCCCGCTATCAATGGCGGCGGTGCCGTGCTCGCCAGCACTATAGGTGGTGCCGTGCTCGCCAGCAACGGTGCCGTTCCCGCTATCAGCATAGGTGGTGCCGTTCTCGCCAGCAGCAGCGCCGCCTGTCTTGCACGTTGTACGTCCCATAAATAGGCTATTTGACGGCTTGTTGAGCCATTTGTTGCAATGCGCTCATCGGTTAGAATTATGTTTTATTTTTATTTGCTCTTATTGCCTACCACTGCCAGGGTTGCAAATGAAATGAAAGGCTAAAGCAACCAAAGAAAGCCAGGGCATGATGATCTTGATTTGTAGTACAGGCCTCAGGACTCAGAGGCATGATGTTTAGCATAAAATAAAGTACATCATTGAATAAGTTAGAGGATTAGGACCAATGTCAAACATGTATCTCAGTTCTAAAGATTAAAGTCACAACTTTAAACTCAAATACATTTGACATTGGCCCTAATCCTCTTCCGTACTAGAATAAGTAGTAACGTTACCTGAATTTCAGCCGATGTTATATTCACAATTTCGTAATCAAACAGCTCTTCTGTGTTGGCTTTGTTGAATTCAGCCACAGCAAACCGTGCTGCGTCTAAAACATTGGGGTCGTTCACCGGGACTTCATATGAGGCACCGTCAATCGGAGATTGCTCGGTTACAAAGCGACCGGTCAAAGCACAAACAACAACACAAAACCAGACAAACATCATGAACCAAACAAGTTGTTCTGCGGTAGATATTAGGAGTCCTGTTGTTGGTTCTGAGTGGCCTGGTTCCCCTTCACAGCCGAGTTAATATACTATGTAGAGCAACATACACACACCTGTTTCCTATCTGTTGATGAACACATGAACGTCTGAACTGAAAGGCCCTGAACACCACACAGGTGTTTTCAGTTAATCTGGCTGATTAGACCTCGTCCCAGGACTCTGTGGGTGTCTTTAGACTGACTGATCCTCATCTTTCTGAATCTCTTGTTAGCTCAGCTGCACCTGTTAGGTCAGGACAAATGTCACCTTTATCATTCTTATTGGTCAAAAAGATATGTGACATGTGGCCGGGTTGGCTCAGTGGGTAGAGCAGGCGCACATATACTTGGAGGTTTATACCTCGATGCAGTGGGCCAGGGTTCAAATCTGGCCTGTGTGAATTTCCTGTATGTCTTCCCCCTTTCTCCCTTAGCTGTCCTGTCAAGATATAGGCAGAAAAGCCCAAAAAAGAATCTCAAAAAAAGATTTGTGACATAATATATTACTATCAAAGCTCTGGCCCCTCTTAACCTTGATGCAACAACAATTTGTTTATAATATTTCATAAATTGTCGTTTTCCGCGCAAAATATGCGGGGCTTGCATGATTTCATAATCCCCGCATTTTCGTTACAAAAAAGTCACATTTTCCCCTGTTGCCATGGGAATGTTATGAAGTGACGTAATTACGCGACGTGAACATCATTGAAAAGCAGGGTGGTGGGGGGGGGTCACTTTTTTTTCTTTTTCATCAAACCGCAATTTTTGCAAGTTCCCGCAATTTCATCGCATAAAATTGCTTAAATATCATATAGCATATTCCATGGCATTTTTTAAGAAAACGTGCCACATAATCAAGGATTTTTGCCCGCAACAATCACAAAAAAACTCTGGAAGGACTGTTAAATCAGTGTGTTGAAATGTGTGCTTGACACAAGCAAGAATAAAAAAAACATGTTGCTGCATTAGAACTAAGGAAAATTAAACTTGATTTTTTGAAAATACTTGAAACAAGTTGATTTGCATTGAAAATAGGTTTTAATATTCTTTTTTTCACTGATAGAGATTAATTTTAGGACTTTGTTATGGACTAAATGACTTGATGAGAAGGGGATTTCGTGCACTGAACGATGCTTCATATTTTATAAAGTGATCACATGTTTTGTGTGAAGCATAATAACTTTAGTTGTCACTATCAAAAGAGTGTAATGAAATGTGTTTGAGTACAGTAGATCAGTGGTTCTCAACCAGGGGGTCGGGACCCCCAAGAGGGTCGCAAGAAAATTTCCAGGGGGTCGCCAGATAGTTGGGGAGAAAAAAATGAAAAAACACATTCTGCACTGGGGAAAGGTTTTGACATGACTGAGTGAGTTTGGGAGAAAGGCCATTGAACTGTTTCCCGTGGTCATTTAATTGGTACACAACAAAATGGCGATTGATGTTAGTTGTCATAGTGACAGTACGCGTCAGTGGGGCTGTAAACTGTGTCGCAGCTGGCTGGGAAGAGAGCCACCGACGCTCGGGAGATGCTCTCGGAGTTGCAGGGAGTGACGAGGGCCAGTTAGACCCAGCGGCAGTAGGTCAGGGGACCGCTAACATTAGACCCAGCCCGCTGTTCAGCTCATTCTCTGTAACCGATGCAGGGCCATAGCACTAAATTCTGGGCCCTGTAGAAAGGCTTTGTAGAAATTTTCTATGGGCCCCTCCCCGCATCCACAGCTATGGACCTTTTTCACAGCAGACATTTTGACTTGTCATAATAGGAAAAGCACAGCTGAGATTGATAACCTTAACGATGGCTCAATTCCATCAAGTGTCCCAGTAAGATATTTCAGTGAGTCAGCATGCACAATACCAGGACCTCTCCTAAGTGGAATGCAGCCATCAGTAATGGTTTAATACCAGGGCCTCTCCTAAGTGGAATGCAGCCATCAGTAATGGTTTAATACCAGGGCCTCTCCTAAGTGGAATGCAGCCATCAGTAATGGTTTAATACCAGGGCCTCTCCTAAGTGGAATGCAGCCATCAGTAATGGTTTGAATACGCCTGTGCTTTTCCTACTATGACATGTCAACATGTCTGCCGTGAAAAAGGTCTGTTCATTCTAGCATCTTTTTGGGCCCTCCTCACATGGGTACTCATGGGTACATGGGCCCTGGGTACTCAGTCCCCTTTTCCCCCCCAGTCCGAAGCCCCTGAACCGATGCAGCATAAAAGCACGGCGGAGCCAGCCAGCCAGCCAGCCATCCGGTGTTAGTTGCTCACTCCGCCCTAATGTAACCCCCTCGCCACATGGTTCACAGAAAACGAGCCGCAGCTGGACAGTACGCTCAGCCATCACCGGAAAAGTGCTTTGAAAATTGACTTCACTGGTCTCCATCGAAGTCTATGGCATCACTGTGTCCATTTCTTTCACTTTCCATGATAATAATAGGCACTTCATGTTAAGTTAGCACCATCTGCTGACTACAACGACGTATAGAATCACGTTTAGAGTTTAATTTTCATGATGTTAGGGACAGTTTCACACTAAATGGATTCACAAAATGTATAAATAAATAAAGTCTAACATGAGAAAGAAATTAAAACAGATAAAAAAAAAAAAGTAAAATACTATAATAACAAAATAATAGTAAATTGTGATAATCCCAGTACATACAATTTTTTATCAATGAGCTGCAGGTAGAGCACGGATGTGTGGAAGGCCATTTACAGTCAAATAAAAGTTCACCCAGCCACAGGTGCACACTTGAAGTGAAAGTCAGTCTTATGTTAAAAATATATATGCTCATGGTAAATAAAGATCACGACGAGTCAAACTCACCTACGTGGCAGGTGACGTCAAACGTGTCTTGACCTACTTGTTGCCATGGTAACTCACAGAGAACGGAGGGGACCCCCAAACAATCCCCCAAACCTCCTTTGGCGCCATTTTGATGCTAACAAGCCATCACCCGCCGTTAGCATTCATTGACTCCCATTCATTTTGACGTCACTTTGACAGCGAATAACTTTACATCTGAGGCGTTTAAAGACTATTTGTCCATTCTTCATTACTAAAGAAACACGACAATGTATAAAAGGCTCCATTACCTTGTACCTCACGTTATGGCTCCGTAGCAGACGCTTTTATAAAAATAGGCTAACGGTTGGGTCATAACCACGAGACTAACTGTCGCACAGTAGAGGAATTATCGTATAGTACAGGAGAAGCTCTCAGGCAGTTTGGACTTCCATTAGCTGTTTAGGTTTATTGACTAATGTTAACTAGCATGTTAGTGATCAGTAATTAGCCTGTGCCTATGTTATCTCCTTACATATACCTACGCTCTCCGTCTCTGTAAGATTGGGAATGATTGAGATTTCTCTCGGCACAGCTACCAGAAGACTTCACACTTTCAGACAGGTTGCTCACGTCACATCTACGTCTTCAAGCTCAGTTGGAGGCTGCTCAGTAACGCTCAGCCAGCACCAGGAAAGAGACTTCTGATGTCCTTCACTGGTCTCCGTCCAGAGCAACAGGATCTGTTGGTCAATTTATTTTACTGTCTATGATTATATCACGGCTATGAACCAATCAGATTGCTAGATTTGATTGCTAGATTAAACAGCCTCCTTCAACAATTATTGAAGTAACGGTTTGCCATATTGATCACATTAAATTATTATTTTATGAAATAGCATAACAGTGTCCTTATATATCAAATAAAATAAGATTGAAATCGGTAAATAGAGCACGTTTTCACTATTTTGGTAATATAGTCAAAATGTTCCAACATGGGTGTTTTGAACGCATAAAAGTCTGTTTTTTACACTCACAAAGAGACCTCCTAACTACATATTTTAATGTCAGTTCTTGTCTACAATTGTAATTGAATTAGTTTTAATAGGAAATGTCCTATATGAGTGTAGTGTATATGAGTGAATATCTAGCAAGTAATGAGTATAGAGGCTGACACGACGAACTCACATAAAGTCTAAGGGTTGGACTTGGATGACATTGAAATCAAATTGTGTTTAGACTAAACCAAATCAGAAATTAGAACATATCAAACACATCAACTATCTTAGCATGGGAAGAGACCAGCTAACAGTTTATGACAGGAATACAATTCATCATGTGGATGCTGTGTCCTCTGCCATCCCCATATGTACACTGCCCACTCCTATTGGCCTTCATTACATGAAATACAAGGCTGTCCTGGCCTGGGATTGGCTCCTGTGTTTACCGTCTATATATATATATCTGTAATTGCATCAGAGTGCAGCAGGCTTCGTTTTATAGCATCTGGGGAACAATGGGTTTCTAGGGTATAAGCTTTTACAAACACTGCCGGCACGCAACTCGCTAAAGCTTCACTCACTCAGTGCCTGAATTGGACATAGAGAAAGTAAGATGGAGGAAATGAAAGCAGAGGAAGAGATAGAGGATGAAACTGGGACTAGTTTATTTCATCAGCTTACGGCGCAGAGAAACGATCGGGAAGAAGATATGGTTTGTATTACATTACAGACAAGAGATGAAACTGAAAGTTTTGTTAAGTTAATGTTAATTGTTTTGCTATTGAATTCACAAATCTAAGATAAATAAATGCAATATACAATATTTCAAAGAACTATATGTATATAGAGTATACATTGAAATCTATCCTCATCCTTCCTTTATGCATGTATGTTCCTACCTGTATGTGTGTAGTGTAATTTGTGACAAAGTGCTCTGCAGGACTTTCTCTGCAGGACACTCTGCATGTTTTCTAAGACTCTTCTTCATTGTGTCATCTACAGAAGATCGTGCTACAGCGGCTGATAGTGATTGCTCGGCTCCCCCGCGGTCTTGCTGACAGGACAGAACTGGGAGGTCAGCCAGCAATTACCTTTAGAGCTACAAGGACCGAGAGCACAACAGCTCAGTGCAAGATAATTGCTATTCCACTGACAAGATCCCTTTATTCCAATCAATTATCTAACCACCGTATATACCAATTTCATCCAGTTTTCCTTCTGGGGAAATGAATGATGATAGTAATTGATGCTAGAAATGTATAGATCTACGCTATTTACTACCGTACAGTAGAATGTACAGAGAAAACATAAATTTTCCAACACTTAAAATCACAAAGATGTGCAACTGTTGCCATCATAGCAGCGAAAGACTGTCTTCTTTTCCTTGTTTGAGTGTTTTTTATAGCTTTCACACCTCTTTATGTGAATAAGTGTGCCTTGTCAGAGCTTTTTGTGGTTGCTGTTCAAGGAATTCTTCGACAAAAAGTCCACAATAAAAGCCCCCGGGAAGGCTGAAACTGTGTGTTGACAACAGAGCTTCCAGGTTGTTAGGCGACTCGGTTTCTCAATTGTCTGCAACAAACTGTTGTGTTGTTTGTTTCCACGCAGCTTATTATGAAAAACTCAACTTTCAGCTAAGCAAACAGTATATATGGGATCATATGACGGGGCTGCTGTTAATTTATCCATCCTGTCTGCTGCATATCATTGAAGTAAGTATGATTGATTTATGTATGATGAATAAGTGTGATGTGATATTGTGCTCTTGAACTTTTCTGTGTGGCTCTCCTTCAGTCATCCAGGGAGGTTCTGGTTTCTGTTCTGAAAGACCTTAAAGACATGCAACAACAGCCAGACGGGTAATAATGCTTTCTTGTTCTACACCAGAGAATACAGAAAAGTCTAAAAATCCATTACAATCCAAATACATTCAGCCTGTTACGGTTATAAAATGTACACAAAACCATGCACATTATTTTTTACATCCCTTTTTTAGTACCTTGCTGGAAGCTGCCAAGGTTGTGTTCATGGCACATAACCCTCCAAGCAGGCTGTTCCAACAGTGGAGCTACAAGGTTTGATTTGTATCGTTGCTTGTGGTCTTTGAGGTTGCATTAATATGAGGCAAATACAGATGGCCGACAAATTAAAGTGCATTCATTAAGTTTCTCCACGCATTTATTCAGGTATACCATCTAACTTGTCACCCGTCTGTGTGTTTTCCTTATAAATTATAATCTGTATGCATGAGTATTGTTTGACTGTTTGATGTTGTTGACTGAAGGTGCTCAATGCAGATCAGGGGGCGGAGGACTCTGTGACTAAGGGACCAGATGAAGAGGAAGAGAGCACAGAGACTCTGGTTTGCACTGTCCTGTGTGCGCTGCAGAAACTGGGCGAACATCTTAAAATATCTAAGGTGTGTTTACTTTTAGAGGTTTAGAATGTCTCTGGGGATTCATAGATACATTTTCTGTTTTATAACCATAAAATAAAGGAAGTTTAAGAATAGTATTTTCTCTGAATGTACTCTAAGGCTGTTCCTGGGTCAGGGCTGGATACGTCTCCGGAGCTGATCGTCTCTCAGGAGGTTCTCAACAAACTTTTGGCTCGAGAGGAGCTCATGACTCCGCACCAACACCTCCAGATGTACAACTCACCGTTACACATCAGCATGGACTTTGGTAAGAGGCGTATGCCCACTCAGAAAGCATTCCAGCTGAGTTATCAAACATCTTATCAAACATGAATCTTAGAAAAAGATTAGTGACTTTATGATGATTGTGTTCATTTCTGCGATGTATCAAGTCATTGGGAAGAAAAAAAGCAAAAGGCCGGTAGAGCTACACAAAGTCACACTTTGCTATGTTGTATATTCTGATCGCTCAATAGGACAAGTCATGCGAAGCAGCTGCCTCACTACAGTTTAACACTTTGGACAAAAGGTCAAAGGTAAGGAATCTCATTATCAAACCTACATTATGCTTTTGTTGCCAAGCTAGTGTGTCGTCTTAAAGGTGCTCTAAGTGATGTGACACGTTTTTTAGGCTACAACATTTTTTGTCACATACAGCAAACATCTCCTCACTATCCGCTAGCTGCCTGTCCCCTGAACACACTGTAAAAAAAAATAACGCGGTCTCTGTAGACCGCCCAGGCTCAACAAACGGCAACAAAAACAAACTGGCCAACCTGCACCACCAAACATAACAAACAGTGTTCCAGCCAATAACCGACAAGAAGGAGTTGGTTGAGTCATGAACGCACATTGTGGAAGTAGCCTACGTGCTAACGCTGCTGCAGTGGTGGCTCAACTGCTATTGGCTGGAACTTGTTATGTTTGGTGGTGCAGGTTGGCCAGTTTGTTTTTGTTGGCATTTGTGGAGCCTGGGCTGTCTACAGAGACCGCATTTTTTACAGTGTGTTCAGGGGGCAGGCAGCTAGCAGATAGTGAGGAGATGTTTTTTTACAGTGTGTTCAGGGGACAGGCAGCTAGTAGATAGTGAGGAGATGTTTTTTACAGTGTGTTCAGGGGACAGGCAGCTAGTAGATAGTGAGGAGATGTTTTTTACAGTGTGTTCAGGGGGCATGCAGCTAGCAGATAGTGAGGAGATGTTTTTATTGTGGGTTCAGGGGACAGGCAGCTAGCAGATAGTGAAGTGAGGTTTTTTTACAGTGTGTTCAGGGGGCGGGCAGCTAGCAGATAGTGAGGAGATGTTTTTACAGTGTGTTCAGGGGACAGACAGCTAGCAGATAGTGAGGAGATGTTTTTACAGTGTGTTCAGGAGACCGCGCGCTAGCAGATAGTGAGGAGATGTTTTTTACAGTGTGTTCAGGGGACAGGCAGCTAGCAGATAGTGAGATGTTTTTTACAGTGTGTTCAGGGGACAGACAGCTAGCAGATAGTGAGGAGATGTTTTTTACAGTGTGTTCAGGAGACAGACAGCTAGCAGATAGTGAGGAGATGTTTTTTACAGTGTGTTCAGGGGACAGACAGCTAGCAGATAGTGAGGAGATGTTTTTACAGTGTGTTCAGGGGACAGGCAGCTAGCAGATAGTGAGGATATGTTTTTACAGTGTGTTCAGGAGACAGACAGCTAGCAGATAGTGAGATGTTTTTACAGTGTGTTCAGGGGGAGGCGCCGCTAGCAGATAGTGAGGAGATGTTTTTACAGTGTGTTCAGGGGACAGACAGCTAGCAGATAGTGAAGAGATGTTTTTACAGTGTGTTCAGGGGACAGGCAGCTAGCAGATAGTGAGGAGATGTTTTTTACAGTGTGTTCAGGGGACAGACAGCTAGCAGATAGTGAGGAGATGTTTTTTACAGTGTGTTCAGGGGACAGGCAGCTAGTAGATAGTGAGGAGATGTTTTTTACAGTGTGTTCAGGGGACAGACAGCTAGCAGATAGTGAGGAGATGTTTGCTGTATGTGACAAAAAATGTTATAGCCTAAAAAACGCGTCACATCACTTATAGCACCTTTAAGTAATGGCAATGATTATAATCAATCCAGTCCTTTTTTCCACTTGCCAAAAACGTGATTGCAGCTTCAGGCGTCTTGTTACACCTAAATGGACTGTGTTTATAAAGCGCTTTTCTAGTCTTAACAACTACTCAAAGCGCTTTTACACAGTACAGGAACCATTCACCGTTCACACACATTCATTCACTAGTGGCCGCGGCTTCCGTACAATGTGCTCAGGAGATAAACATTCACACACATTTACACACCGATGGCGCATCATCTATCAGCAATTCAGGGTTAAGTGTCTTGCCCAAGGACACTTCGACATGGGACTGCAGGGCCAGGGATTGAACCACCAACCTTCCGATTGGCCACCACTTCCCTCTGCGTGCTCCAATCTTTGCATGACACGCGACGTGTTTTGAATGGGACCAGTGTATGTTTGAGAGATTTTAGGGTTGATGTCAGGCAGGATGCTTGGTGATCACAGAGGTCTATCTGTCTGCACGCCAGGTGCATTCCAGCGCCGTCACTGTCGGACACTTGATATTGTGATTTACTTCCCCACTTCACAAATGTAATTGAATGTTTTATGCTTCCGCAGGATGTGTTTGACCTTCGCTAAAGCACCTTGGATGTGAATGAAGGCTTCCTAGCAGATAGAAATCACTGCGACAGTTTTATACCAACATTTAATAAACTGCAGCACTTCTTTTTTTTTATGTTCTTCAATATCTTTCTTTCTTTTTTTCCAAAATTATTTAATATATCAAATTTGTTTGAGTGAAATAACATTGAACACAATTTATTTAAAAAGCACAGAAAATCCAAGTAATATAAAAACATTTTTAATAGTTTCAACATTCGGATGAGGTTAATTTTATTTCTATCTTACTGTACACTGTGTTCCACTTGGTGACTGGGAGATAGCATGTCCAAGAAAAGGCATTTCCTCTTTACTCCAAACTTTAAAGAGTCCACAGTGTCACGACAGTTTGACACAAAGAACTTTTAAGTCTAAAAAGTTTCCTTGATCACTCATGTGTTCCCTTTTTATTTTGGCCCCCATTACTTGGAACTTAAACTTAAGCAACAACAAAAAAAGATGACTGGAGATGTACTTGCAATGGCTGCATGCACCACAGTGTATTCTACAAACTGTACGAGGAAAAAGCAAACCTGTACGCTTTTGTCTTGTTTGCTGTAGGATTTTCAGTGTAAAGTCACAGGAACTTTTCAAGCTATTTGAAGTCCTTAAAAAGCGCATTGATTTCCTGACATTGTTCTCTGTTCGGAGCCAGATGTGCTTTTCTTATTTGCTATATATATATAAAAAGGGTGAAACGTACTGTATCAATGGAACACAGAAGATACATGGTGAAAAAAGCAGTAAATCATGAATGTTTTAAACAAACCGTTGGCAGAGTCGATGGAGAGTTGGACTAAAAAAGGCCGAGGGCAGAACTGAATTCTTCTTCTTTTATAAAGGTCAATCTGTTTGCTTATAAAAAATAAATACAAGCACATTTATAGAGGACCAAAGATGAGACATATTTCATAGGCATGGTTAAAAAGCATGCTGCTGAGTTTCACACAGGACAATGTCGAATCAAACACCCCCTCGACTCCCCTCCCTCCCTCCCTAAACTTGGTCATAACACTCTTTTTATCAAATACCCCACCACCGTCTTCTACTTGAAACTATGTCCACAACACACACAATCCACCTTCATCACGAGCGATGAGGTGAACGTCGTCTATCACCGATACATTCCACCTATTCATGTAAAAAAAAAGGCCTTCGTATTTTAGTGCTCAAAGGTCATGCTTGCAAAAGCTGTAATACTGGAAACTGTCTCTGGAATCTCTCTCCCGACTGTCTCTGCTCGACAGGGCTATTGTTAATAAAGTTGTGTTTGACGAATACTGTATGTACAAGCCTTATTTTAAACCCTTTAGTACAAAACGAAGAGCAGCACATTGTAACACAGAAATCCAGACAAAGACAGGACAGACCATTCACCTCAGCACAGCCAAATTGCAACAATAACTTTTTTTTTATAAACTGTTTTTTGGTCAACATAACGTGTTTTGCTTCTTTTTTTTTTTTTATAATTAAAATCATAATACTGGTGATAGCATTTCATGCTGGGTTGATTTAAACTCAGCTGGATCGGTATGAACTAATCAGTATGAATTGCAGTAGAGCTGAAACGTTAAGTAGATTAAAAGGAAACTATTTGGATAATTGATTTATTCTTCTAATTGTTGAAGCAGAAACGACAGGCATGTATGTGGGCTATAGACCAGGCGATTAAAAAAATCATCAGCTGATTAATTATGAAAATAATTAAAAAGTCGCAGCCCTAAATTGTAGAAAAGATCCAAATTGTCCTGCAGTTTTTCTGCTTTTTTTTTTTGCATGTTCTAATTTTAACCTTTCATGCTTTATTGAGGAATTTTATGTACAAATGTACCGGTATGTGTTGCTGAACTGGTTCCAAACATGTAATCATAATGGCTTTAACTGACCCCACACAAAGGGACACAACGTACACTTCTTATTTTTTGGAAACACTGGAACAAATGTCTCTGTGTTTTAATCACTTTGATCTTAACGTGTAGAACTTTTGTGTCGTTGTGATATATATTTTATACCGATATGGATCTGTGTGTCTGAAATAAAGTTGAATTACGTTCTTTAATATTGATCTTGTATCTTATAGAGGACATGACCGTGTCGAGTTTTGTTTTCAGTCATGTTGTGAAAGCGAGGAGATCTGCTGTCTAACGGTCCAACTGAAAGACAGCGATGCAGCGGTTTCCTTTGCAGAGTCTCCTTTAACCTCTTGAACCCTGCTGGATCTTGGGATTGATCCATCATTACAGCTGCAGGCCGTGTGGACCAACGTTGTGCAAAACCACGGGAAAAAAAGTATCTACAATTCTAAACAACTTGCCAACATTTTCAGAAATAAAACTAGCCGCGTTGCATCGTTGGAAAACATGTAGAATGGGGCGTCCGTGTAGCTCACCTCGTAGAGCGAGCGCCCACATAAAGAGGCCTTTAGTCCACGACGCAGCAGCCGCGGGTTCAACTCCGACCTGCGGCCCTTTGCTGCATGTCGTCCCCCCTCTCTCTCCCCCTTTCAAATCTAAGCTTTCCTGGCAGAAATAAAGGCCTAAAATGCCCCAAAAAGTAACCTTTAAAAGAAAATGTACAAAATGATGCACAGGACATCTGGAATTTTCCATTAAATGTAATGTAGCATCATGTAGCTGCGATAGTGTGTTGAGCAAGCGTATACACAATAAAAGAAAATGCAATATTATATTATATTATTTTTTCTAACTGTAAAGCTAAATTCAGGGTTCAAGAGGTTATTCTTAGTCTGCAACACAAGCACTATCAGCAGTTTCTATTATAAAATCTACAAAATAGATTTAACCTTGAGCCTACAGTACGTCAGTAAAGTCTTTTACTGTACGAAGTCTACTTGATATTATTTTGTGTGAATGTGGCAATATTGTGCTAGAACCAGCAACATTATAATATTATATGTACGGTATAATGTTATAATGTTCATCGTCATTTATATTTCTCCATACAGCATATTTATATATCTATATATATATATTTAAATTTCTCCCCTGTCACTATATACACAACATGTATGTGCAGAGGCTCCAGTATTTACAAAAGTCCTGTGAATAATAATATCGCACTTTAAAGAAAGAGGACGGCAGAGCAGCACAGTGACTTTGAGGCCAAGCGTCGCGAATGTTCTCAGGACGAAATGGAAAAGTCTTTCAAATCCGGATGGGTCACAATAAAACCCACCGCAAGGCAAATATCAAACTGCTGCTGTCGTATGCAAACCTTGTTACTCCAGTTTTATTGATTTTCAAGTTTTTCTCTTAAACCTCCTGATTCCTGAAAAGGTTTCGATGCGACAGCAGGGAAATTCTGGTCCCGTGTTTGAATGCATGTTGTTGATTTTTTTTTTTTTAGATGAGATTCATGTGTAGTGGAAACAATCACAACTCTTCAGTAAAAAGTATTCAGAAATATATCTGTATAAATACTCTCATCAAAATAAACACATATACACATATCTTTGCACTTGCCTCTGGTTCACTTATATAGACTAAAAATATCAGCATCATCACACAGGGTTCCTATAAACTGCAATGGAGAGGTGGATGGAATACGACTGTCAGAAAGAAAAGTGTGCTTGTTTTTTGCAACTGAGGCTGCAGCTTTTTTTTTTTTTTTTTTTGACAAAAATAGCACCTTTGTTCCTGGGACTGTGACGGTTTTCAGTTCTTTGTTATGATATGACAGGAAGTCATTATACCTCGGGGCAGGAGGACTACTTCTTGTGCCTGCATGCTCTCGCCCAGCTGAACGACGCCTTAATGCCAGGGATGGCTCTCCAGATGTTTGGAACGCGCGGTCCCATGTGGAGCCTGAAGTGTGCCATCAGAGTAATTCGAGTTTTAGTTTCACTTGTTTAATTAGAATCATTTAAAGGGACACGCCACCGTTTGTTGAAATAGGGCTCATCACGGTCTCCCCTAGCTGTAGATAGGTGGGCCAACGCATTTTTTGTGCATGCATTGTTTTAGTCCGGTGCAACACCGGCAGCGCCGCCGCTAGTTAGCTTAGCGTAGTGAATGGAATCCTATGTTGCCGGTTAGCATGTTGTGAGTAAAAGTGAGCCAACAAAAGACAAAAAAACAACCTATTTACTTGCACTGAGACAAAAAATGCATTGGCCCACCTATCTACAGCCAGGGTAGACCGTGGTAAGCCCAATTTCAACAAACGGTGGCGTATTCCTTTAATACGCTGTTTTGGTTTCAAGCCTAGTTTCAAAACTATGTCGCTCTGCTTCCCTCTCGGAGCTCTTGTAGAGTCGTTTTCGGCTGCAGCAGGCTGCTGTTTCCAGTGAAATACTACGCTGTACATTACCTGCTCAGCAGCAAACAGCAGACAGACACCGTTGAACGCAGAGGAGCATTTAGCAGCTAAAGAGACAGACGTTTCCCTCAGGGGTCGGTCGAGCCAACGATCATCTCTAAACAAGAGACGTACCTCCGAATGAAGGAAGATGTTGCTTCGTGTCTGCTGCGTGTGTAAATTGCTAACACGTTCACCGCGTCAACTTTAAAAGGCAATACTGTGTCAGTGTTGTGTTAACAGCTTGGTTCACTTGTTTACCAGGCTCCTTATTTCGCTCCTATTCAAATTAAGTCTAAAAAGGCTCTTTTTATCATTTTACATTTTGTTATTCAAGTTTTGTCTTTCTATTCTATCATATTCCATCTCACATTTCGTTTGTTTCTTGCTTCAACATTTGCAATTTCCATTTTGTGATCACTAAAGCGCGACTGATGGTCCTGCGGAGGCTCCACGCAGAGCTTTGTGGCCTGAAGTTTATTCTTGTGCGGTGGTGTGTGCGTCGATCTCTTTAAGACAATAGCAGGGCTGAGGTGTGTGTGTGTGTGTGTGTGTGTGGTAGAGTGAGTGAGAGAGTGACGGGGATTATCTTCGGAGCGAGCAGCGACTCTAGAGTCCTAGTGAGAGAAACAAAGTGTCTCTCCTGACCTTTCTGACCGCGGTGGGAAAATGTAGCAGGAGAAGTTAACCCTCTCCTTGATTTCATGTTGTTTATGGAGAAGGAGAACCAGGAAATGAGTCGGGGGGGCCTGAGTGACGTGTGTTGCTATGATGTGTAGTTACATTTTTCAAGAGGTGCACGTCAGGCTATGGCGTAGGGTCTGTGTCACCACTACGTAGCCAGGGCAAAGATGTGGCTCTATTTAATTGTCATGTAAGCAGTACTGTATGACATCTTAACATTAAAGGTCCAATATGTAATAATATGCGCTACAGCTGTAACGGTAGTACAGCCATGAAAGCAGCACACAAACGAACAGGATCAACGGAGATAGATTCTACCCGACCTAAAAAAAAGAAAACAGCATGTTTCTAACAGTTGCGTGACCAGAGACGTAACAACCCCCTGGTAAATAATGGAGATGTATTTGAAAGATGGAGACAGCTTAGATCCCAAAAGGACGCAGAATTTCCTCCTCAACAGGTAAGCATTAGCTTCAGGCTAATTTATCACAGCCACTAGAGACGGGCATTTTATGTCATTTCAACATTTGTGTACTCGCATTGAATTATATAGCTAGAGTACCGGAGTTGGTTACTCGCAAAAACAATTGAGACACAGCCAGTAAAGTGATCCCGACTGGTCCTGGCTAACGCCGCCATGCTAACCCTTTTAACTGCTAACGTTACCGGGGGGACCAGGCAAGCGGGCCATGGCTGTTTACAACGGGTAGTTCAGCAGCTGGAGCCGACAACGGTGAGTTATTTTAAGTCACGAGAGGGGGGCTGTAAATCGGAAAGAGAGGACTATGCTATTCTAAGCCAGTGAAGTGTGTTCAGTCAGCATGGTGGTGGTATTTTTAGCGTTTCGTATTGTAATTCTAAGCCGAGGAAGTGTGCCTGCCTGGCGTGTGGAGAGGACGGTGAGGTTGTTGCGTTTTTAGCGGTTCATACTGTAATTTTAAGCCGAAAAAGTGTGTCTGTCAGTTGGTTACAGAGCTCCGCGTCGTGTATATATCTACAGCTCGCGTGGCGCACGGGCTTTTATGACTGTCGATATAGCCAGCATCTACCGTTAGCTACTCTGCTGTGCTGTGGAGTAATGTCTGGCTATGTGAGAAAAGCGTCTAGCAACGTTGTGGATGCGCGGTTTTCAGCCTGGCAACCCCCGTGAACTTCGAGTCTGGGCAGGAGGGGGGGGGGGGAAAGACTCTCCAGTATTTTGAATTGGTAGTGCAGTAACTATTTTAACCGCTAGCTGCCAGTATTACATACAATATTACATATTGCACCTTTAAAAGGTATCCTGTGGAGTTTTGACCACTAGCAGCGCTATGGAGCAACGGTCCGAGTGGGTGATGCAATTTCGGTGGGACAAAAGTTACATCCTGCTGCCGATTCCGTGCTATTCTGCCGATCCACAGTTGGTGGCAGTAATGTGCAAGGAAGTATAGCAACGAGCCCTCAAAAGCAGAGAAGTAAAAGACTGCAAGCTACCAAACTCGGATCATGTAAACAATGCACCATTCAAAAGATTTTTTTTGTTTTTTTTTTAAATTCTGCTTTGCAAATGTTTTATGGGGAAGAAAATACATTCAAGATATTTGTTCTCTTGAAACACTGAATGTAAACATAACTTTTGTTCATTTATAAGAAAACTGCACAGGGCACCTTTAAAGAAAGTTCAACCCTCAGAGCAGCAACAGGAGCTCCGATTGGCCACACTCCAGCCAATACAAAACAGCTGGACAATTATTAATAATTATTAATTCGAGCATATGTTCTGTTGGCACACTTCAGGCATCAAAGTCTCTCTGCGGATTCAGCTCCACGTTCACGAAAATCACTCGACATGGGAAAATGAAAAATCCCACGTAAACTTGTAAGCTTGCTGCCAAAATAATCATGTGTAATCACATGGAGGTGTTAAT
Organism: Perca fluviatilis; assembly: GCF_010015445.1. Taxonomy (NCBI): domain Eukaryota; kingdom Metazoa; phylum Chordata; class Actinopteri; order Perciformes; family Percidae; genus Perca; species Perca fluviatilis. The sequence goes on from NC_053132.1 coordinate 6,275,295, forward strand.
TCCCCAGCTTACTAGACCTTTTGCATTTTGTACCTTTCATAAACTATGTATCTCATGTGTTCAACAGCTCCCTGGCAGCATCTACTCAATTCTATCTGGCAGAAACTGTGTCTTCATAGCTCTCCTGTAGATACAAAATATGATCTGATTTGATTTAAAATGTTAATTGTATCATATATTCTGAAAATGTACAATATAAACAATAAATATTCAGTGATTCATATCCTGATTGTGGGATTGAGCGTTTAACCTCTTTGCAACCTGGGAGTTATTTTCCTAAATCTCTAAAACATGCATTCCTGTTTATGCTCCACGACGCCAAACAGTGCAACATCATAAAGTACAATTACCAAACACATATAAACACACACACACACACACACACACACACACACACACACACACACACACACACACACACACACACACACACACACACACACACACACACACACACACACACACACTTTCCAAAACGACATACTGGCACACTCACAGTGAACGCTCAGGTGGGACAGAAATTCAGGGGGGGGTTGTTGCCACCACATGCCTCAGCGAGGCATTTCAACTGATACCCCTGAGGAATGAAGGATGGTGGGAGATAAACAGAAAGAGAAAGTGTTGGCAGGACAGATGTACAGTACTGTTATCCTTCCTTCTCTAAAATGAACTCACGAGAAGCAGCGGCAGCAGCAAAGAGCGCTCGTTCCTTCCAGTCTCGTGTGCGAAGTTAAAGGCAATATTGCAAGTGAATCAAAATAAGGCAGAAAGAAACATGAAACATTAAATAAAAAGAGCCAACATTAAAATGTCAAATTGTGTGTCCGATCAAAAGTCCCCTGACAATACTGTCGCTAACGCCTCATGAGATCAGGATTTCTTTTAGGTGCGTGTTTTTTTTGTTATTCTCGAAAATGTTTTTACCAGTCGACCTCTCTGGATGGAGTGCAGGTGAGGTGTGAGGATGAGGTCCAGAGGGAGGCTGAAGAAATCCAGCTGGAGAGGTGAAAGGTCAACGATTGAGCGTGTGGAGTGTTGTTGTTGTTGTTGGTGTTTGCCGAGCGAGACGGTGCAGCGGTAGCGTTTGGGTTTTCATTTAATCAGCTGACGGGTGGGGGGGGAGGGAGGAAGGGGGACTCAGTGGCGTCATAGCACTGTACTCTCGGACTCTTCCTCCGACTCGGCTCTGTCGTTGGACGACTCAAACGGTGCCACTGAGTTCCTGAAGGGGGCGATGTGGGGCAAGTCAAAAATACAGTCCAGGTCCACGTCAATGATGGGGATGTCCAAGTTGCAGAGAGAATCTGGCAGAGCAGAAACACACAGACGGAGGTGAGGGGAACAGAACATTCCAGATGTGGTTTCATCGATGCTGGGTGATGTAACAAACAGCAGGTGGGTCATAATTAGTTCAAACCATTCATTACGGTATGATAAATAAAAACGAATGCATGATAGGGGTGCACGATACACAACGTTCAAAGTATGCAAACGGGGGTGTTGGCATACATACTTTTGGCCATGCACTGCATTTAATCACAATTTAAGACGCCCTTTTATTCTCTGGCTTTTTAATTGTGTTTAACTTGTTTTTCCCTTTCTTTTCTTTTTCTGTTTTTATCTGATTTCATGGGTTTTAATTTGTTTCTATTTAAATCTTATATTTCCACCACATCCATCCATCTATCTATCCATCTATCTATCCATATATACATATATATATATACATAAAATATATATATATATATATATATATATATACACACACACAGTTGTGCTCATAAGTTTACATACCTATCCTAAAGTTGACTAAAAAGAGGAATAAAAAAATCATCTTTTGGAAATTGATCTTAATGCCTTAATTAAAAAAATGAGGAAAAATCCGACCTTTTAAGGACACCAATTTTCTTTGTGAATGAATAATGTATTGTAAATAAATAAATGTTCTTCCTTAAAATACAGGGGGAATAAGTCAGTACACCCCTATGTTAAATTCCCATAGAGGCAGGCAGATTTTTATTTTGAAAGGCCAGTTATTTCATGGATCCAGGATACTATGCATCCTGATAAAGTTCCCTTGGCCTTTGGAATTAAAATAGCCCCACATCATCACATACCCTTCACCATACCTAGAGATTGGCATGGGGTACTTTCCATAAAATCATCTCTCAATGCAAATCAAACCAGCTATTAGACTAACTGAAATAAAACCATGCCAATCTGTCGGTATGGTGAAGGGTATGTGATGATGGGGGGCTATTTACAATTTACAATACATGTATTACAATACATTATTCATTCACAAAAAAAATTGGTGTCCTTAAAAGGTTGGATTTTTATCGGATGTGTGTGTGTGTTTTATGCTTGTACGCAAACGTGTTTGTCTTTGTGAAGCACTTTGGTGCAAAACTTTTTTTGCTTTTAAAGTGCTATTTTAATTAAATAAACTTGAAACTTGAATTATAAGTTCACATGTCATTCCTACTTAAATGTGGCCGATACTAGCCACTTGTGAGAGCATGGTGTTTTGATTGTGTTACAAATACTTGTCTTCACTCTGAGAAATACTGCGTCAATGATCTACCAGCTGCAGAAAAACAAAACATTTAAATTGGTTCTGCAGAGGCTGAAGTACCCGGACTTTTAGTCTCTATAGCATGTGTCAAGATTAAAAAACCCTATATCCTACAATTCCCATAATACAACTGAGTAATTTATTAATTTATTGAATCTTTCCCTGCTCTTTCACCCCGAGTCAATAATGCAGATTTTTTGATTTATCAATCTGAAATCAATTTCTTCGGACTTAAAAAAAAGCTCCCAGAGAACAAACAGAATAATTATTAACTGTTTTCACAGGTTGAGTGATTAATAAACGTATCTTTATGTGTGAAATCTGTGGAGTGTTCTGTAAAGCGATTAAATTACAAATATCTATCATCATCAGTATGGTTGCATCGTTATTGGATGCAAGAAATCATTAAATCAATAATAAATAAATAGCATTATCAATATGGTGCATCCCTACTGCTTACACCTGATTCAGACGTGATCGATGACTAATTAATCCAGTAAACACGGTCAAAACCCCAAACCACGGGATCATTGTAGTTAGTTATACTCATATATAAACTAATATTCTGACCTCAGTTTGATGCAAATCCAACAACATCCACAGTGTGACGTGTGTGATGAACAACTGCACAGACAGGAAGTATGCTGACTGGGGAACAGCAGTGGGCGGTGAGGCAAAACATTGTGGAGTGGAGCAGAAGAGTGTGTGTGTGTGTGTGTGTGTGTGTGTGTGTGTGTGTGTGTGTGTGTGTGTGTGTGTGTGTGTGTGTGTGTGTGTGTGTGTGTGTGTGTGTGTGTGTGTGGGCAGCTGGAGCAGGGCATTATGGGTGGGAATCCTAAGGCCAGAGAATGTTGGAGCAGGGTACCCCCAGGATTCTACAAGTTAAATTTAAGACTTTTAAAAGATCTTTAATACCACCTCGGATGAAATGTAACGCCAACTTCCCGGCCATATAATGGAAAATCAGTGTGGATTTAAATCCTGAGAAAATATTTATTTAACAAGTAACGTTACCTTAATTGAACAAAACATTTTATTATAATACTCACATTCATACTTAAAATACAATAGCTTTGTACTCATAATATGAATAATATTTGTCGCATTAAGAACTCTGAAACTGAAAATACAAAACAAAACAAATAATAAAAAATTAAACTAGTGCAGTAGCAGTTGTTACAACTAGTTCCACCTGGGAAAGATGCAATATGTAATATAATGTAATAAATATATATATATATATATATAAATATTATATATATATATATATATATATATATATATATATATATATATATATATATATATATAAATATTATATCCCAGATGCTTCAGTGATGGTTTTATCCTGAAAAATATACTGTATAAATTGAATCCTACGAAAGGAAAATAAATTTTTTTAGACTATTGTTAATTAAATATAATACTTTTAAGGCCTTATTGTTTGGAATATTAAATTTAAGAACCCGCGGGTACCCTGTTGGAGGTTTTTGGCGTCCGCCCCGGTCTGTTTAAGCCATGCATCGCATCAGTCTCAGCCACCATGCAAAGGCCAACAAAACGGGTTAAAGCTGGACTGAACACAGCCGCTCGGTATAATGAGAAGTCATGTGTCGGCACGTAAGGAGAGGCTCTAGAGTGAGGCTGCAGTAGAGCGGTGAATCAGATAGAAATCTGATCCAAAGTCTGCGTCTACTGGCAACCTCACCCGACTGTGAGCTGGCTCCATGTTCGGCTGAGATGGCAGAGGGATTGGAGGGGTGGGGGGTGGGGGCGGGGGTGAGGCTTTAGCACAGGAACTCCTGCTTACCCTAAAAGTCCCTCTCACACACTGAATCACACTGAACCTCTCGGCTCATACCGCTGTAAGTGAGACAATAAGAGCAGTCGACAGAAGCGGAAAATTAGACGAACACATACTTAGAAACAAGTACTGACGTTGAGGTATATACAAAGATAAAGAGAATATTCAGTTCAGGAATAGCCAACACAAAATAAACATGTTTTAGTGCAGATTTATGTCTGTGTAACTCCATTCAGCCTGATACAGAATAACATCCTGTAAATGAGCTCTTTACCGACCAGCAGTGGTGTATAAAGTACAGCATTTGGTTACCTTGGCATGCAATTATTCATACACTGCTGGGTGGAAATCTGTTAGGAACTTGAACCGCATCTGTTTTCAAATGTTTATGCTAACTAAGGGCCTTGATACCATGCCCTGTTATCTTGTAATAGCTGCTGGTCAAACAAGCTCTGAATGTTTTCTTGAAGCAAACAAACTTGAATCGTGAAAATAAATTACATTTCTCAAAATACATCAATCTTCTAACCGGTAATGAATGGGCTCTGATAAACGCAGTGGAGTTAACAGCTAAAGTAAAAGTACAAAGATAAAAGCTATACTTAAATTAACAGCCGAGTCAAGGTGTGCACGCGTAGTGATGTGTTGTAACACCTTACCTGTGGACATGCTTTCCCCAGGAGACAAACCGTCCAGGAGGCCTGTGGAATGGTCCAGAGGCTGGGGGCTGGTGCCCGGCGTGCTGGGGGGCTGAGGAGGAGGTAAGCTGGGCCTCTGTCGAGGCGGCTTCGGGGTCGGCCGAGTCTTGGTGAGAGTCCCGGCCAGCGAGGGTGGAGAGGAGAGACACGGGGTGGTGGCCATCTGGATCTGTCCCGGGGAGCCGATGGTGGCGTATCCCTGCGGGTAGCTGAAGCTGTATGGGGAGGGCGTGCTGGGAGGGGTGGGCGACAGGCTGACAGGAGACGGCTGACCTGTCGACTGGTCAGACATGGCTCCTGACTGGCAGTACGGGGCTTTAGGTGGGATCGGGGCCAGCTTCTTAGCTGCAGAGAAGGGGACAGTGCACATTATTAAGACGCATTATAATACATCGGTTAAAAATGCAAGAATTAGCCAAAAGGCTATTTTTCATCTGTGGTTCCCTGGCTTCAATGTTAAAACGGCTTTTTAAAATACACATAAACAAGAAAGAAAGACAACACGAGCAGAGCAGAACGTAGCACAAAACAAGACACAGCACAGAAGAAAAAGATTTCCAAAAAAATAGTCTCGCACTGCCAGACCTTCCTCCACAGCGCTGCGGAGGAGGGTCTGGCTAGTCCATACAAGATTCCGGGAAGGGAGAAAAACGTGCTCTGGTTTATTGGTATTTCTTTAAACCAATCACAATCGTCTTGGGTGGCGCTAAGCGCCGGACGGAGCCACGGCGCCTCTGCAAAATAGCCTCTGGAAGGAACTTGTTTTGGTGGAACGTGTGTACGTTCAAAAGTTATTTTAGTCGTGCAACAGAAAGCTCAGATTGGACAGATAGTCTAGCTAGCTGTCTGGATTTACCCTGCAGAGATCTGAGGAGCAGTTAACCATAGTCCTCACAAATCCACCGGAGGTTAGAGCGCAAACACAAGGAGCGATTTTAGGGATGGGGGAAGGGTAAGGCAAAAATAATTTTTTATTTTATTTATCTATTTATTTATTGTTTTCTTCGTTCAAATTTCTTTTGTATTTTTGAATGTACATTTGTGAATATATTCATTTAATTTATAGGCGATCAACTTGTAACCTCAGCCAATTTCAATTTTTTGTAAATACCAACAAAAAATGATAACAAAACATAATAAATAGATCTCCGTTAGATAAATATTACAAAACTGCAGTGATATTTTATACCTGTTGTACAAGATGGAGCAGAGTCACTGCTGGAGAACAGCGGGGAGCAAGAAGACTGTTCTCAGCTCTCTCACAGGCAGCACAAGGGATACATTAAAACCCTTATTTTAGGAGATACATGACTCTTTGTGTCTCTGGCTTAATTAAAGAGATACTCAAATTATTTACTGTACTACAGTTAAATTGGGAGGCTTGCAAGAGACTATAAATTAAAGAAAAGCGAAGCGATATCCTGACTTTTAGTCTTGAGTATGAGTCAACCTTCAGAGATGCTGGCTCCTATAAATCCCATAATAGTGTCTTTCATTAGACCTTCCGTGCTTTTTAAATGCCTCATCTTTCCAACTCTGTGCTTCTAACGGAAGCTGCCTTCAAGTGGGGTCAGGAAATGTCGAGATCTATCAACGATCTGACAGAAAACGATACTTGTGAAGTATAAAGTCTATGTCTATGTGCTACATTGTGGGGTTAAAGAACACAACAGGAGGACGTCACACAAATAGGTCATTTGACACCCCCACCGCCGCACAACCCTGCGGTGAATCGCCAGGTCGCTTATTCTGGTCTGAACGGGCCCTAATGCCTGGCCTGCCCAGGCTGGCCAGCCTCATTACCTCTCCTCAGGGTGAGTGGGCTGTGATCAGACTGTCCACTAGAGGTCATCGTCCCCTGGAGTCCCTTCTGTCCGATCACTGGAGACAGCTCCTTGTTCTTTAGAGTACTGAGGACACAGTGAAGGAGAAAAAAAAACACACAGGAATTACAACCTGCCCCATGCATCTCTCTTCCCTTTAATAACATGGTCCGCCCTGTGTCCATAAATCTCTTGGCATATAAAGAAAAAATATGAGAGCGCCCATAATTCAATGTCAAACTGCCTGAGTGAACACTGTTGCAGGCAAAGATGTAGTATATACAGCCGCGCAGCAGAAGCACTTCAAAAATCCCAAATAAACCCTGATGGCTTAATGGATTTTTCTTACTTTTACAGCGCCGTGCAGCCAGAATGCCAATGGGAAGATGGCCTGAAGGTCAAAACATAACCAGTTTATACTCTCACTGACTCTCAGCAGATGAGGCATGAATGGATGACTGAAGTTGCCGGGATTTAAAGACGGAGTGGAGCGATGCAAATAAGCATCTTTGGGCTCAATGACATCAAATATAATAATGTCATTAAAGGGTAACTCCATTTTTTTTTCAACCTAGATGTTTTTACCATCTCTGCGTGTCTATGGGGCTGATGGGAACAACAATTGTTGAAATTGCTCCAGCATTAAGCATGACAAGCTAGAATGTAACGCTAATGGGCAATCACGCACCTTTAATTTTACGTCCACTAAAAGTGCTGTTTTTCCGCTGACATGCTCAGATTATTATTCTGAGTGTCTGACAACATTATGAAAATGATCCCTACAGAGGTAGACCTTTTTGTTAGAGTAAGATCCTTTTTGTTTAAACTAAACAACAGCCACGAAATAGCCAAAATCACCAGACTCCATTTAAATAAAGAGTAATTTTATCATCGTAAAACACACTTCATTCAAAGTTGACAGAAACAAAATAAAACTATTAAAAGCGGTCTTGGTTCTTTTCACTGTTAAAGGTCCCATGACATGGTGCTCTTTGGATGCTTTTATATAGACCTTAGTGGTCCCCTAATACTGTATCTGAAGTCTCTTTTATATAGACCTTAGTGGTCCCCTAATACTGTATCTGAAGTCTCTTTTATATAGACCTTAGTGGTCCCCTAATACTGTATCTGAAGTCTCTTTTATATAGACCTTAGTGGTCCCCTAATACTGTATCTGAAGTCTCTTTTATATAGACCTTAGTGGTCCCCTAATACTGTATCTGAAGTCTTTTTTATATAGACCTTAGTGGTCCCCTAATACTGTATCTGAAGTCTCTTTTATATAGGCCTTAGTGGTCCCCTAATACTGTATCTGAAGTCTCTTTTATATAGACCTTAGTGGTCCCCTAATACTGTATCTGAAGTCTCTTTTATATAGACCTTAGTGGTCCCCTAATACTGTATCTGAAGTCTCTTTTATATAGACCTTAGTGGTCCCCTACTACTGTATCTGAAGTCTCTTTTATATAGACCTTAGTGGTCCCCTAATACTGTATCTGAAGTCTCTTTTATATAGACCTTAGTGGTCCCCTAATACTGTATCTGAAGTCTCTTTTATATAGACCTTAGTGGTCCCCTAATACTGTATCTGAAGTCTCTTTTATATAGACCTTAGTGGTCCCCTAATACTGTATCTGAAGTCTCTTTTATATAGGCCTTAGTGGTCCCCTAATACTGTATCTGAAGTCTCTTTTATATAGACCTTAGTGGTCCCCTAATACTGTATCTGAAGTCTCTTTTATATAGACCTTAGTGGTCCCCTAATACTGTATCTGAAGTCTCTTTTATATAGACCTTAGTGGTCCCCTACTACTGTATCTGAAGTCTTTTATATAGACCTTAGTGGTCCCCTAATACTGTATCTGAAGTCTCTTTTATATAGACCTTAGTGGTCCCCTAATACTGTATCTGAAGTCTCTTTTATATAGACCTTAGTGGTCCCCTAATACTGTATCTGAAGTCTCTTTTATATAGACCTTAGTGGTCCCCTAATACTGTATCTGAAGTCTCTTTTATATAGGCCTTAGTGGTCCCCTAATACTGTATCTGAAGTCTCTTTTATATAGACCTTAGTGGTCCCCTAATACTGTATCTGAAGTCTCTTTTATATAGACCTTAGTGGTCCCCTAATACTGTATCTGAAGTCTCTTTTATATAGACCTTAGTGGTCCCCTAATACTGTATCTGAAGTCTCTTTTATATAGACCTTAGTGGTCCCCTAATACTGTATCTGAAGTCTCTTTTATATAGGCCTTAGTGGTCCCCTAATACTGTATCTGAAGTCTCTTTTATATAGGCCTTAGTGGTCCCCTAATACTGTATCTGAAGTCTCTTTTATATAGACCTTAGTGGTCCCCTAATACTGTATCTGAAGTCTCTTTCCCGAAATTCTGCCTTGGTGCAGAATTACAGCCACTAGAGCCAGTCCCACAATGAGCTTTCCTTAGGATGTGCCACTTCTGTGCCTGTAGCTATTGAGGAGGAGAGAGGGGGGGCAAGGTGGAGGGTGGGGGTGTGGCCTTGACTAACTGCCACTTTGCTAATTTAAATTTGCATGATGCCTCTCTCTCTCTCATGGGTGGGCCAAATTCTCTGGGCGGGCAAAGCAGAGAAAGGGGAGGTAACCTTGCTCCTTATGACCTCATAACAAGCAAGATTCCAGATCGGCCAATCTGAGCTTTCATTTTCTCAAAGGCAGAGCAGGATACCCAGGGCTCGGTTTACACCTATCACCATTTCTAGCCACTGGGGGACCATAGGCAGGCTGGGGGAACGCATATTAATGTTAAAAAAAACTCATAAATTGAAATGTTCATGCCATGGGACCTTTAAAACAATCACCACTCTGGTTTTGATTGAAATACACCCTTAGTTCAACCATTTACATGTGAAAAATATGCTGACTCTATACATGCTAATGTATTTATTTGTGTTTATTTAAATAGAGTCTGGTGAGTTTACCAGTGACGATTTTGGAGCTGTTTCATGTTAAACAAAAAGGATTTTACTCTTTAACAAAAATGTAGGGAAATATTTCCACAATGTTGTCAGACACTTATTAATAGACACAATCTCAGTGGCAAAAACAGCACTTTTAGTGTAGTAGTTTTCCAGTTACAGTGTTTGTGCTCAATACTGGACCAATTTTAAAGATTTTTTTTCAGTTATTTACACACAAACGCATGGGAAAATAGGGTCCCAAAAATTACCCTTCAACTGATTTCTGTGTTCTTTGTGTCGTTTCTGTTCATTTTTAAGCTTCTGATCTTGCAGTGTACCACTCAGGGCTAACTGGGCCCACTGGTATGACTCATTACCGCCCACTTTTATAATGGTATGCACTGAAAGCTTTGAATTTCCTTTGTTGCCTGGCAACCGCCTCTTGAATATCCTGGCAACATGGAAAGTTATGGATTGCACTCATGGCAATTATATTAAAATGGATCTGATAATGGAGTTCCTTAAGAGCAGTGATTCTCATGAGAGACGGATACACAACCAAGGGAATAAATAAAATAAAATAAAAAAGAATAGGGAGGCGCTGTTGGGAGTATCTTAATCTCACCCCTCCCCTTTTCGCCTCACATCACCCCTCTCTCATCTCTTCATTTGTGTGTGAGTTGGAAGTACGAGCGAGTTGAGCAGGGTTCTGTATTTACCTAGTCAGCTTGGCTCCTCTCTCCCGGCTACAGGCACAGGCTGCCCATGGAGGGGGAGCAGATAGGGGGGTGTTGGGGGGTTTGGGGGAGCCCAGGAACAGATCGTGACGAGTAAGAACGAGCGGGGGTTTGATGTAAAGGGTGGAGCCATTCGTTTCGGACGGGGCGGCATGCGAAGCATCGGACAGGGAGGCCTGTTTGGGCAGGTGCAAGGAATTTGGTTTGGGGTTGGAGTTGACGTCAAGCTGCTGAGGGGACGGGCAGAGGGAGTGTGGGGGTGGGGGTGGGGGTGGGCTGTAGCCACAGCGGCGGGTGGGAGGTGACGGGCCGGGAGGCACGGATTCGGGATTGGGAGCGACTGGACGCATACCCGGAGGTGCTCGGGTGTAGAAATGGTGGTGAGGGAGCGAGTAGGAAGAGCAAGAGGAGGAGGAGGAGGAAGATGAGGAAGAGGGGTAAGGGGGAGGCGGCCTCTCCTCCTCAGGGGAGGGGTAGGCGTAACCGGAGTCCGACCAATTGGAGGATGCATCATCCGAGCTGCAATGATAAACATATCAATGTTTCATGGGGAATTGAGCCGGTCTCCAGAAGCTGAAATGCTGTTAAAGTGGAGGAATTTGTTAGTATCTAGAGTTTAAGAGCAGGGATTATTGATTAATAAGTTTAAGTTTGGGAGGAAATCAGGTGGATATTAATTATTGTGTCAGAAGGGAGAAGTAAGGGCTCCAAGAAAGGTTCAAGGGAACAGCTCTGAGGAAAATAAACAGTAGGTGCTCCATGGTTTTCAAATCACAGAAATTAAATAAAACAGAAAAGTCAATCACCTCATCCATTGCAGGGCCTTGCGACAATGGACTGTTATGCTTTTAATGATGCTTGGACTAATGACAAAAACAAAACAGATACATAATTCGTGCACATGCAGCAATGAAATACAGAACTATGGATGAACTTCTCTGAACTTCTTCCACGTTAACAGGCCTATGTAACAACCCAGCCTAAAGATGTACGGAAACACAACTCAGGCAGAAAAAATGAATTCTCCAACACATGGCTAATACAAATTCAAGGATGAAAAAAAAAAAACGAAACAAAGAAAGAAACTTCAATCACAAAGTTTGACACGACATGCTTCATCAGAGGTGAGACAGCGGGGGTTCACGCGGAGGTGACGATGAGCGTTTCTTTGGGGAATAAAAAATCAAGAACACACGAGAAAACATGGAGCAGACAGCGCTGTTTGGGCGCCAGTTGCAGGGCGCAGCAGCACACGCGGCAGGGGAGGGGAGGGAGCAGCAGCAGGTGGGAGGTGTGTGAGGTGGTGGTGGTGGGTGTTGGGGGGGGGGGATGTGAAACAGGACGGGGGGCACGACAGCCTTACCTGGCTCGGTCGCTGTTAGTGGGAGGAGGGGGTGGGGGGGGGAGGCAGAGAAATCCCCAGGCTGCTCGGGGATGAGAGCGTCAGTGGGCGGGACAGGGGGATGCACGCTCGGTGGCGTGGAAGAGCTTTTACGCGTAGAAGACGAGCCCCTGCGTGACACCCAAGTAGTGTCCATCACCCTGACACCCATGCTGCAGTGGGACAAAGATGCACAGCCAATCAAACCAAGGGAGTGTGTGTGTGTGTGTGTGTGTGTGTGTGTGTGTGTGTGTGTGTGTGTGTGTGTGTGTGTGTGTGTGTGTGTGTGTGTGTGTGTGTGGTTCAGGGGGGGGTCCACACCCTAAACAGATCATCAGGGCTGCTAGAAAAAGGATAAGCTTCCCTGTCCATCATCTGTAGGCCTATTGACAAAGACCTGACCCTGGATCAGCTTCACTCTACTCAACCCACACAGCCTTGCTTGGGTGTACTTACGATCCTGAGCATGCAGCAACAGACAACAATATTTTATCTTACAATGTCTCGCTTAAATGTATAATTCCCTTTTTTTTATGACGATGTATGTACTGTATGTATGAGGAAGGTGAGATGGTAAAACTTCTGATAACTGCAACACAAGAGCAGTTTGGATGAAATAGACACGGAGAAGATGAAGACGTTATGTTCTCTTTGTTATTCAAAACAATTATTAAAAGGAGTAGTTTGACACTTTGGGAAACGCATTTATTTTCTTTCTTGTTTAGATGAGAAGACTGCAACCACTCAAATGTCGTTGCATTCAAAATAAAGCTGCAGCCAGTTAGCTTAGCTTAGCTTAGCATAAAGACAAAAAAAAAACAGGGGGAAACTGCTAGCCTGGATCTGTTCAAAGGAAAATAAAATCCGCCAACCAGCACTTCTAAAGCTCAATAATTAGGTTAGATAGATTATCATAGATAGACTATAAATAATAATAATTTTTTTCGGGTAGGGTTGTCCACTGGTTTGTTGGTTTGTTTATTTGTCTGTCAGCAGGATTTGCATTAATGTGGTGTGGGAAGAAAATGAAAGAAAATGTATACTGCATCAACATTGTGAGATAGGGCACATCTTATCTGCTCTCTACTCCTATCTTGTTTGTTCAATCTGTACAAAAATTGACATGTAAAAACTACAAGCTGTGGTCTTCAGCTGTGGCTGAACGTTATATTATAAAACAGGTTCGATATTTGCTAAAATGCAGGTGCGAGGTGATCACGAGCAGCAGAAGTCCACCTTCACAACCCAGTACATTCCCACTTCTGGAAGTTAAAAGACAAAATAAGTCGGAGCACTTCCAGAGGAAAAGATTTATGCTGCAGAAGTATAACTGGATATTACTCAACGCTGCAGTGGTTTGAAATATTTGTAGGCAACGAAGTAGAATGCATGTAAAACTCAAATGTTTAAAGACATTGAACAAGATACATTTTGAAGAATGACAGGTAGCTAGTCACGGTCATGTTCTGTGGCCAGGGGCCTTCAGACTTTCTGCTTATGTAACTTTATTTGAGATATATGATAGTATTTGTTTCTTTGTCTGTTCATTTATTGTGTGAGTTTTCTGTGCTTGTCTGTACCTTGTGCCCCTGTAGCCCTGCCCTGCATGGCTACCATGTCTTTGTGTTATCAGTCCTCGTTGTCTTGTTTCCACTATCATGTCATTTAGTTTCCTGTTTTATTAAACCTTAAAATCTTCCTGCTGCCTCCTCGTCTCCAATCTGCATTTTGGGTCCTAGCCTACTAATGCACAAACCCTGACAATTCCGTCCTAATTAGTGAGCTTTCGAGGTGCTGATTTTGGGAGAGGCTAGCAGGCTAGCAGCTTTCCCCATGCTTCCAGTCTTTATGCTAAGCTAAGCTACCTGGCTGCAGCTTCAAATTTAAAGGGATACGCCACCGTTTGTTGAAATAGGGCTTATCACTGTCTCCCCTAGCTGTAGATAGGTGGGCCAACGCATTTTTTGTGCATGCATTGTTTTAGTCCGGTGCAACAACGGCAGCACGCTGCTAGCTAGCTTAGCGTAGTGAATGGAATCCTATGTTGCCAGTTAGCATGTTGTGAGTAAAAGTGAGCCAACAAAAGACAAAAAAACAACCTAATTACTTGCACTGAGACAAAAAATGCCCACCTATCTACAGCCAGGGGAGACCGTGATAAGCCCTATGTCTGTATGTTAAATTCTTTTAACATACAGACATTAGCAGAAAGTGAATAAGCTTCCCCCAATGTTAAACTTCCTCACTTATTGAGGTAGTTGGCTGAGACTAAACAACAAGAGGCTGTTGTATACTCGCAGGCTGAACAAGTTTATCCAGCGCCAGAAAGGTGCTACTTATGTAAACACAGAAAGAAAGGCCTGCTTTGTCCATGTCACCCCTCTCTGTTGGAGACACTGAACTATAGGGGTCCAAGTGTGCCACTTCAGGCAGACCTGACTGGAGCATTAAACACACACACACACACACACACACACACACACACACACACACACACACACACACACACACACACACACACACACACACACACACACACACACACACACACACACACACACACACACACACACACACACACACACACAACAAATGGCCCGACACTTCCGGTCAACGTGCAGCTGAGACAAAGAGAATGAATGAATAGACCGATGACAGGATGACTCGGGAGGGAAAATGATCTATACTGTACCTTTGTATCTTCCTAATGCTGCGTAGTTAAAAACAGAGACAAGCACAATGAGGACAGGGAGTAAGGATCATGGAGGAGAGACGCAGTCTCCCCGGGCTCATTAACAGCACTGTTATCAAAGCAGCAGAGGAACTTTGGCAGGAGGAACTTTTTAAGACGAGAGCCAAGATGGAGGAGCAAATTTGGGAGGCTGGCCTGACAGGGGATAAGAGTCCCGCTGAGTGTAATGAGGAGAGCGATTTGAGAGGAGAAATGTGCTTTAACCACACCAAAAACCCAGAGAGAAAATTATCGTTCCATTAAATGTGCTAATTAGGTCAAAGTTTCCCTAAAGTATACAAGAAAATCCCCCAAATATTAAAGACAAATGTGAGAGGTTTCTCGCCAATGCAGTGTTGTTAGTTAGTCTTAGAATTTCATATTCATGGTACAACTTCTTATCAATATTTTGGCCAAAAGTAAGTTGACACTCTTTTTTTATGTGCTTTTGGTCTTAGGCTTCTCTTCATCGTTTGGGCCCCAAAGTTACAATGAAAGAAAATGTTAACGCTACAGCATACAATTATATTTTTTAGACAATATTGAGCTCCAACTTTGTGGCAACAGTTTGGTAAAATAAAAAATAAATAAAAAACATTCTCGTTTCAACGTGGCAATTCCCCTCTGTGCACAAAGCCAGCTGCATATGGAAATGTTTTTCACAGTTTGGGGTGGAAGAATTAACATCTCATCTAACATAATAAGCTTCCACATTGTTGTGTCCTTGGAGCAAATGTTTGTGTCCTTGGAGCATTAAAGGTTTAAAGTTATATTACCTAATTTGTTAGTGCAGCAAAAATGCTGCCCGTTTTTACTCTGCTATAATCTCTAAAAATAAACTGTCACACTATGCAGTTTTTACCTGCCTTGCATATGTAACCTTGTATGTCCAGAGACTACCAATAAATTATTCTCACTGGCCAGATTAATGTAGAGGGTAAGTGCAGTGTGTGTCCAGGTACAAGGAATGATGGGGAATTATAACATTTTTATTATATACAGATCCCCTAGAGCAGCACATTTAAGTGTCTCTGAACGTAAATTAACTTTTAAAAAGGGTTGAGAACTACGTACAATTTTTAAATCCAACTTTCACAACTGTAAAAACCGAACCAATACTAAAATCTTTTGTACATAAAAACCTCTTTCAAAGGCTGCCTCACTGTGCTGATCCTGCTGGATCTGGAGAGTTTCTAATGAAAGCTGAGCTCTATTGATCAGATCCAACACACACACACACACACACACACACACACACACACACACACACACACACACACACACACACACACACACACACACACACACACACACACACACACACACACACACACACACACACACACACACACACACACACACACACACACACACACACACACACACACACACACACACACAGTCCAGGTTTAATTAGCTGGGCTACTTGTGGTCCCAGTGCTGCAGAGCTCAGCCGCAGGGCCTGAAAAGACCAAGGGTGTATTAAAGCATTAAAGAAAGAGAAACAGAGACAGACAGAGAAAAGAGAAAGAAAGCCACTGACTGGTTTTCAGCTAATCCTCCGCTACAGCTTGAGGATTGTCAGATTCCTCATTTCACGGACTAAATGTCATCTCCTTCTTTCTCCTCTTTTTCTCACTAGGCTGCAGATAAAGAGCGATACAGTATTCTCTCTGTCCACCTCATAGTGAAACACTGACGTCACCTCTCGCATGAAACGTGTGTAATCAGTGGGGAATTCTTTCACTCTTACATCACATGTCCGACCCTAGTCACGATGAAGACTTTTATGTACCTCAAAGTAGCCTTATCTAGGATTTATTTTGTCAGTTAGGATACACCCTGAATGAAGCTGTAGGGACACCACAGAGGCAGAGACAACTGCTGATTGATTCAGAGGCAGAGCGACATGAGTGCGTGTGGTATCACTGGGAGACTTTTTGTTGGCTTGTTGGAGCAGTTTTTATCTCACAGATCTGGTTTAACTGTCATCTTTCACGTTTTACAAGCATATTGAACTCTTGTTGGCAGCTCATTTGGAAGTGGTAACGGCAACAGTTGACAAAAACTACTCAGGCAAAAAAAAAACTGCTCATTTTGGGACATATTAGCTTTTTTGGCGAGAGTTAGATGAGAAGATCAACATCACTCTTTCATGTTTGTCTGTTGAGTACGGAGCTAGAACCATTAGCCTAGCTTAGCACTTTCTGGAGTAAGAAACTACAAACTTTTTTTTTACATTTCTGTTTCTGTAGGGATTAAAGAAAATTGATATAACATGGTAATTAGTGAGCTGTATAGGTGCTTGTAGGTGGTGTTTGGTTATGTCTGGATAGAGTTAGGCTAGCTGTTTTCCCCCGTTTCCAGTATTTATGCTAAGCTTAGCTAACCTCCCCCTGGCTTTAGCTCCAAACTTAACACACAGACATGAGAGTGGAATCAATCTTCTCATCTAACTATTGCCAAAAAAAAAATGTGTCCAGTGGTGGTGGTGGAAGAAGTATTCAGATTCTTTACTTCAGTAAAAGTACTAATACCACACTGTAAAAAATACTCTGTTACAAGTAAAAGTCTTGAATTGAAGATGTATGTAAGTGTCATCAGGAAAATGTACTTAAAGTAGTAAGAACTCGATGCAGAAAAATCCTCAACTTTTAGAAACTGGAAACGAGCCAAAATAGTTCTGTCACTCAACTAAGTGTTTAATGGTCTAATCATGTCAGCTGTACTCGTAGGCCGTTATATTGTTGGATAGTTTAATTTATAACAAAGCATCAGAGTTTATATACTACATGTGTTTTGTGTGCAGAAATCTTAATGTGTAAAGTAACTAGTAACTGCAGCTGTCAGATTAACGTAGTGGAGTAAAAAGTACAATATTTCTCTCTGAGATGTAGCGGAGTAGAAGTAGAAAGTGGCATGAAAAGAAAAGACTCAAGTAAAGTACAAGTACCTCAAATTTGTACCTAAGTAGTACTTGAGTAAATGTACTTAGTCCCATTCCACCACTGAATGTGTCCCAAAATGCCAAACTAAATATTTGAACCTGCTGACTAGTTGATGCTAAAACTGATCAATGAAATGAAAATCTAAACACTTACTCCACCTTTCTATCTATCTGGAACTGCTTTATATGAGCCTGTACTACGCTAAATATGTTTAAATGTAATCCCAGTAGAGATAGAGGGGTCGTACCCGTCCTTCTTGTAGAACTCCAGCATCATGTTGTCCGTGGCGACGCTGAGCGGCCGTCGACTCTGGTCGTTCTGCTTCCGCTCCATCTGCTCCATGTCCGGAGACGGCATCGAGCTGTAGTTGGAGTTGTGGTTGGTGTGGACCGGGCTTCCGTAGTTGCCTGTGACGTTGAACTCGATTTCTGAGAAAAAGGACAGGATACAGAAACGATTAAAAGAAGAAGTCGACTGGGAAGAAGTCGACCCTCCTTTTCTATTTCCTCTTGTGTTATCCCTCCTCACCTCCAGGGAAGAACCAGTCGGCGTGCTGGATGATGGGCTCGATGATGCCGACGATCTGCAGGGAAACTGTGGTCATCATCTCTGGGATGTTTCTGCAGCGGACAGAGAGGAGACAAAGACTTTTTTTATGGTGGGACTTGTAAGGATTTACACTCAGGCGTTGATTAGCACATTTTCACGATATTACAGAACCATTAAAAGGAGAAAATTAAATAACACTTCAGAAATGTTGGCTATTAAAATACTAATTAAAAGTTAGAGAGGGATAAAGAGTTTGTAAGATTTACACAGAGATATAAGGGAGGTGTCCTTCACCGTTTCCAAACTGCTCACTAATGATCATCATGAGTGCACTTCATGATAAAAACATCTCCTGGAGATGTGTCGGAGCCTTGTGCCTATTGGTCATTTTGCTAATAGCACAGCAAAATAAAGCGAGCTGCGATGAGCGAATGCCTGTGGATACAGAGTCCTTCTCTTTTCTAGATTTTCTTGCGGAAGAAAATATCTTTGGCTGTCTTCGTTCCCCTCAAATTGACCCCGATTAATTTCACTGAAATGACGCAGGGTCATACAAAACAAGCAGCTCCTATATAGTGCAACCGAACCCTCATAATTCAATTAAATTCTAGTGGAGATCCCAGAGTTTCAAAAGATAGCAAATATGTTAGGTTGGATTTAGGAGAAATGTGTGTAAAATTACATTTGGACTATTTATTTTTGATTGAATGGTGCAGTTATAAAAAACGGCGTTTTCATATCATCATATAGCTTCCATCAAAAACAAGTTGATAGACAATATATAATGATACATATAACCTTTATATAAGCAGGTAATCTCATTAAGATAAAGATCTCTTTTGCAAGAGAGACCTGTGGACAGCAGAGGGAAAGAAAAACAAATAGAGACTTAATAAAGACGGCTGTCTTACCCTTCGTTGTGCATCCACAGCAGGTTCGGTCCGAGGACAATAGCGATGTTTCCAGGCGTCATCTTGTTCACATCCTGGTCTTCAGTCAGTTTGGAGAGGAATTTGATCAAATACCTGTTAATACAGATACAGGAACTCGGTCAGTCGATGAAAAAACATTACTTAAAAAGGACTTAAAAGTATATTCAACTTCTTTAGGAAGAAGAAAAACATCCATAAGGGTTCAGTGCCTCAGCTCAAGTGATTAAAATTTTCAGTCACAGTCAGAAAATCTGACCAGAAAACAGCGGTTTTCAGCTTTGTTAGAAGAACATATTTTACAGGAAAGCCAATGTGTTTTTAAATGGTTTATTTAACCTCAGAAGTAGTCAAGTTCATCTGAAAAATACAAAATGAAAACAATTTGGAGCAACATACAGTAGTTTGAAAATGCGTCAGTGCAGGAAGCTTAGCAGCTAACAGATATGGAAGAAACTTCGGGAAATTTAGCAGATCCTGCTTAGTTAGTGAGATCACTGTCCAGGTTAAAGGACGGTAGCTGTTGATACGGAGCCAAATGTAAAGCCACATTCCCACAGATCTACTTCATCTTTGTCATGTTTTCAGTAGGCTATATGTGTGAAAATGAAGTGTTTAAAATAAATAACTTGGAAAGTAACAGAGCTGTAATCCAGGCCCTGATTTCTTTAGGTTTAAATAAGATGAAATCCAAGACTCAATACATGACGCATACGGACGTTATTATTACAGCAAATTATTATCACTCTGTTTCAGTCAATTTTTTTAAGATTCCAAACTGTGGCAGTGTGTTTCTGTGGCTCTGCGAGAGCAGCCGAGCTGAATGACTCATCCTGAGGTTGAACTACAGTTGAATGAACACGAGGCAGCTCATTCCAGCGAGCAGCGATCATCTGGACAGGTCTGACAGGTCTTCTCAGAGGAGGACTGTCTAAAAATACGCCCTATTTGTGCGATTCGATGATGACACTGACAAGTGCTGCAGTATCTCTGCTCATTCAATTTCTCTCCCGCCCCGTCTCTCTTCCTCTTCTACCTCGTCGTGCCTTTTGATCAAGAGATAAACCCTTCAGCAAATATCCGCAGGTCGCCTTAATCCAGCAAGAAATACAGCAACGCATCGGCCTTATGGCCTCTTTCTCACACTGAAGTTTTCTTTCTGACAGGTGTCAATTAGAAGGAAGCTTAGAGTTTCCATGGACCAATGGCAGAGTGTATTTCTATAGCCCAATATCACAAATGCACAATCTGTGCAGCATACGACACCCTCCGCCCTTGAACCCTTGTTTCAGATAAGGAAAAACTCCCCCAAAAAAACCTTTAACAGGGAAAAATTGGAAGAAACCTCAGGAAGAGCAAAAGACCAGCGATCCCTCCCTCAGTCCCTTAAAAAAAACGGCTTATAATTTATGATTTCTTAAAGGTCCCATATTCTAAAAAGTGCGATTTCCATGTCTTTTGCTATATATATAAATACCGTGAAAGGATCGCTCAATCCACAGAGAAATGCACACAGCCCGTATTCAGAAACTGTGCCTTTAAACGAGCCGTCAGGACTTCCGTACGGTTGTGATGTCACAACTTTACTATATACTGTATATATTTATATATATGGTAGAAAGTGTTGCTACAGTGCCATTACAGTCATTCCCCTGCTGCAATGACCGCAGATGCAGAAGACCCGGAAACGCTGACCAATCAGAGCAGACTGGGCTTTTGCGGGAGGGTGTCTTAAAGAGAAGGAGCGTTTCAAACAGACAGTGAATACAGGTATATATTCAGACAGACAGTATGGGAAAAATAAAGTGTTTTTTGAAGATTAAAGCATGTAAACATCTTCTAGTAGGAACTTAAAATACAACTATGAACCTGAAAATGAGCAGGATATGGGACATTTAATGACGTGGAGCGAGAAATGAGAAGGGAAAGGCCATTGGCAGTCATTCGGAAACTATCGGGAGCATGACTGATGTGTGAGTATTGAGTCCTGCCACATTAAGATGCCACGGCATCTCATCTAATTTTATGCTACCGTAAGTAATTTGTCTTGTTGCAGTGAAATGCCAACTGCAACTACAGAGTGAACAGAGTGGAACAGTTTGACTGGGCTTAGTCAGTCGTGTTTTATACTTTGAGAAAAGGACCACAAGGAGTGAAACACAGAAACAGCGACTCACTTAAAGTTGTTGTTGTTGGCTGGGGGTAGTTTCTCACAGGCGTTGAGGAGAGCCTGCAGTCTCTTGTCTTGATCTTGAATGCTGCAGAAAAGAAAACGGAGGTTGAACACGTAAAAACGTAAAGATAAGGTTCAAATGAAAAGCACCAGTGATGTAACAACAACATGATGAAATGAAAAGATACAGACTTGGAGGCCTGGATCCAGTCGTTGTAGAGCTCGTATGTCATTAACGGCTCAGGGAGCTCCCGCAGGTAGGACTTCAAAGCCCCTGGAGAGAAGAAAATAAGAAGATGAATGCATGGGACCAATCGCTCCCCAAAACGTCCCAGTTAGATAGTAAATGCCGTAAACATATTCTATGCAAATCTTTACAATGATTCCCCGAAAGAACCATTCAGGTCTGCCTTGGTGCATGATCCACATTTTCTTTCAAACTTGCCATTTTCAGCGTGTAGCTTGTTAGCTCGAAGTTTGTTGTTGCGGAGGGGATTTTGAGAAGGGGTTTTGAGAACAGCAACACATGGAGAGCAGAAGGTGAAGGGGCAAAGAAGGCTTTATCCTGGAAATCTACTTCCGTTGATCCAGACTATGTTGTGAGTGACGACTCTGTGCTGTCCGTGTAGTTATTTTGATGCCGTCATATTGTTTAGCTGTTATTTACTATGTTGCGAGGGCATCATCAAAGTTGTTTGCACAAAAATATAGGTACGTGTGACTGTAAAGTTGTGGTTTTATTGGCTGAATTACAAATACACTGAATGCATAAATTGGCTTAGTAAGAAAATCACATACAAAAAAATGTTGTGAAAATAGTGTCATAATGCGACAAATGCAGCCGCTTCTCACAAAATTTCAATTAACTACTTGGTCAATTTCACCCGGAATTCTGTCCAACAATATAATTCAATAAAATGATTTTGCATAATCAATTTTAGAAATTAATTAAAGCTTTGAAAAGTGCCAACATTTGGGTGAGCTTTCCTTTTGGAAGCACAGTATTCATGTTAAAATATGTTTTTACCACTCGGCCCTGCGGTGAGTATCAGGCTGTGCCTTCTGACGGGGGACATCAGTCTCTAGCTCTGACCTGAAGTATTCAGTATTCACTTTGTCATTTCACTGAGTACTTGAAACAAGAAATTGTTTCTTTCAGTCAGTTTGTCATCAGTGCAATCAATAAAAACAAATGTTAAAATTATATCTAAAATCAGGGTTCAAAATTAACACCGTTTCCCAGCCAAATGCTGGTGAAATATGCAAGTGGCTGCTGGTAGATTTGCTTCACTCACCAGCCAAAAAACCCAATGGTAATCTATTGAGTGGTTGGTAATATCTGAACATTCACTAGCCATTTGGCTGGTTGACGAAAACGTTAATTTTGAAGCTTGTCTCAAACCAAAAAAACAATTCAGACAGAACCATCAATCCATAACATAGGAACAAGTATTAACCTAAAGCTGCCTATAAATCCTATTTCCAACTAAAGCAAAGAGCAGATACTCCTCAGCATGACCCAGCCTTATATCTACATTGTATCTGCTCAGGTTAAAACTACAGTTTCCCAAATCACTTGATAGGCAACTTCATCTGAATGCGATCATACGCTCATACGTTTTGCATCACTGTTCATCTATTAACAGCCAAGAGGATAGATTCTATCAAACACACATAAAAATGAATTAAGAACAGAATATATTTTTGTTTACTTAAATTAAATTATTACTTGCATGATAATAATTTCTCTAAAATATAAAGTTTATGCGCACAATTGATTCCATAACACTGCTATAAAATAGCATTCAGGCTGAGCCACTCTTATACAACACACGCTTAAAAATAAACTATCTCTGAACACTACTGGATCAGAACTAGTGGGTGGTAGTGTAATTTTCCAGTGCTGAGGAGGACGGCGACGGCTGACTGGGCTTCTCTCTGACTCGTCTTCTTTTTCTCGCCGGTCTGCTGCGTTCATTTCCCCCGGGAGTGCGTGGGATGGATGACAAACAACAAAGTCAGGGCATCCCTCACAGGGAGACAGCTTGGAGGCTGCTGTCGTTCTGTCTGAGTGTGTATGTGTCTGTGTGTCGGGATCGGTGTGTATACGGGTGTGTTGTCGCTTGTTTGTGCTAAATAAACATATTAAATGTGGAGGAATAATATTGAAACTACAGACCGCCTCCTCCTATTTACAAAGAAAAGCCTGCTGCTTCTGATTGATGCCGATGGAAGATGAACCCCCTGCACACTCCCACCCTCCCACATCATGACCACCATCCCCAGTGGGACATGCTCACAAATTAGATCTGCTGTTGGAGCTAACCCACTTTAATATGGGATCATTAGAGAGGGATGCGGCCTCGACTGGGATTCATCTCTTTCTTTGTCCACATGCTCCAGTGAACACAGCTGGCTGTCTTTGATATTTAATATTTAATGATGGGTCAAAACATTGGATCTCCAGATGGTGTGGTTTTTATCGCTGCACTGAGGAAGTTTCCAATGAGTTTTGCAAAAGAGCAAACTTGAGGAGCAGGACCGGTCTTGTATAAAGTACTTGAAAGCAATTTTTTGAGTAAAAGTACAAGTATGTTACCAGAGAATTACTTTGGTAGAAGTTAAAGTCACCTTTTAGAATACTACTTGAGCAAAAGTCTAAAAGTATCTGATATTTACTGTACTTAAGTATCAAAAGTAATTTTATAATATTAAATGTACTTAAGTATTAGAAGTAAAAGTAAAAAAAAAACATTCATTATGAACTTTATTATGGCTTCCTCGTAGTGAAGCAGAATATTCAGGGCTTCCACGCCTCCTTAAACATCAAGTCTGACATCAACAAGGAGAAAAACAGAAACAGAATTGAATTTTTTTGTGAGGAAGAATCTTTCACTCCCAACGTACGAAAACATTTCTTGCAAGTAACGAAGACGCTGAGGGGAAATGTATCGGACTAAAAGTATACATTTTATTTAGGATATGTAGTGGAGTAAAAGTAAAATCTTCCAGAAATATAAATAACAAAGTAAAGTACAGATATGTGAAATTCTACTCAAGTACAGTAACAAAGTATTTGTACTTTGTTACATTACAACACTGAGCAGTAGTGTGTGGAGTTTTGATTAAAAAGCATTCATTCAGGTTTCATAACTGGGAAATTGGGACAACGGGTAGAAATTAATAACCAATTTATATTGTGGTGCTGATGGTGCAGTGGATATGACAAGTGCCTTTGGTGTGGAAGACGTGGGTTCGATTCCCACAGGGATACATCAACCAATGTGTCCCTGAGCAAGACACTTAACCCCTAGTTGCTCCAGAGGCGTGCCACCTCTGACATATATAGCAAGTGTAAGTCAATTTGGATAAAAAGCGTCAGCTAAATGACATGTAATGTATTCTTATTTTAAAGGTTATTTTCTGTGAAGTTTGTTTGTGTTTAAAGTCATATTCAGCAAACTCTTTTAACAACACACACTTGTCTTGAATCCCATCGATCAGTTTAGCCTGATGAAAGTCACCCAGAAGGCGATTCGAGGGGAGATGCCACCCCCATCCCCAGGTCTGGGTACAGAAATACACTCCAAACCCTCAATTGCAGTGCTTTATGTTCCTCTTTAAATGTTTTTTTTTCTATTAGATGGTCCACAGTTTGCTTTGTGTTCAGAGAGTCTTTCCCTTTAGGCGTCTTTGTGTGCGTCCTATGGAATACCAATCGCGTTGATATAAACCACAACGGTGGAGTTAGAGTTGATTGATTCTCTGGTTGCATCGGTTTTGAAATGAAGTAATATTATATTGTTGTAATGAAATTGGAGGCATGAGCTGGGAGTTAACTTTACAGTAATTATTCTGTTACGGTTGGAAAAAATTAATTAGTTTGGCAGATTTCAAAATGCATTCTTCTCAACTTTTTCAGGCTCTATGGAAAATAGTTTTAGCTTGTTATTATTAAGGTTTTCATCTGACAACAGTATTACGCAGCAGTCGGCTCCAGTAAAAAGACAAGCGCCATCCTGGAATAAAAAAAAGATCAATAACAGCACCATAAAAGCTTTTCTTTCTTTTGAAGTCTGTCGTAACTCTGATTTAAAAGCACCTCAGTACCAAACAGACAGATTGTTTGGCACAGAATATGAGGAATCTGTCTGTCTGTACTCCCAGTTATATATGGAATTTATCTCCAGACATGTTTGTGATATTTTATTGAATATCAACAGAAATACAACTACAAAATGTTTGCTTTTCTTGCTGCTGACTCTCATGTGTAGCAGCCAGAGGAGCAGACTGAATCCTATTCAAGACCTAAAGGACAAATCTGAAAAATGAACCTAGGGGTTAATAACACAATGTGTAGGCCTACGGAGTGGACCGTTCTTAGTTTTTAGTTTTCATGCTAATCGAATGTGACCAGTTTTATCGCAAACTAAACTAAAGGTAATTACCTTATAACGCTACTCGTCGGGGCACGGATAAAGTAAAAAGAAATCACTATTTCTACACCACTAACTCAAAATAGCACCACACTTCCACGGTAGCATAACGAGGGTCTCCAGTCGAACGACGAACGCTGTGCAACGTGAGCTGAACTGAATGCACGTTGCACGGCGTTCGTTGTTCGACTGGTCATGACTGTTTTCCCAAGATGGCGCCCGCCTGCATAGGTGAACGGTACTGGTACTTTTTAATAAACTGTCTGTACACTTTCTAAGTGTGGTGATATTTTGAGCCTTGTTAGTGGTGTAGAAATAGTGATTTCTTTTTACTTTACCTGTGCCCCGACAACTAGCGTTATAAGCTAATTAGCGGTTTGAGCTAAAACTGGTCACATTCGATTAGCATGAAAACATATCCCAGAGAACGGTCGACTCGGTACACGTGTGTTATTAACCCCTAGGTTCATTTTGCGCCGGATTTGTCCTTTAAAGTCAACTTTTCACTCTCATAAGACTTTCAAATGAACCTTTAGCATGAAATTCACTGCTGAGGTTTACAGATGACAGCTGCAGAATATGTAATGTGTGCAGGAGGAATTAACGTCACAAACACAATATATTAAGGCATGACTTTGAAGCAAGAACCCACCGGATCACTCAGCAGCTTAGTTATGATGTTTGAGTGGAAGTGAAGGTGGCGGGGCAGACGTCTCAGTCACACACGGAGATGCACAGAAATTAGGATTCCTAACGAGCAACGGGTGCCAACTTATAAATCTACCCCTGCAAGGCGAGTTTCACATCCTAGACGATGGTAATCAGCTAGGCAGCTAGGAGACAGGAGGAGGAGGAGGGGTGGGTAGGGCTGCACGATATGAGGGAAATATGCGATAACGTTGTTGAACATTGCGATAACGATATTACATGCGACAAATAAACCGATATCAAAGTGTACTCTGTTCAGCATTTTAGTATTCTGCTAAAATACAACAAATAGCTTGTTGAATTTAACACTCTGAGGTCTAAGGGCATTTTTAGATATCTTCTTGAATTGTCCTTTTTAATTTTTTTTATATTTTTTTGGGCATTTTAGGCCTCTATTTTTATAGGACAGCTGAAGACATGAAAGGGGGGAGAGAGAAGGAATGACATGCAGCAAAGGGCCGCAGGTCAGAGTCGAACAAGCGGGGAGTGAACCTCTATGGGCGCACGCTCTACCAGGTGAGCTACCCAGGCGCCCCCTTGAATTCTCCTTTTAAGGGTATTTGCATATTACCTGATCCCCGTGTGTTTCATATCAAAATGTTCAGAACAACCTCAGCTTTTCTGTACAGCGATGCCCTAAATTGTTCCAGAGCAATATGTAAAGAGATAATTTGGCCCTAAAGCTGAAATATTTTTCAAAACTCTTGTGAAAACATACCTACACTCAATTGTTTTGGTGCTTGAAATTAGTTTACAAAAAAAAATGTTTTGTTCACCAAAGTAGCGTAATACAGTATATGAATTGAAGTGTTGTTAAACATTGCTTGGACTCACTGGTGCGTCTTTTGTCCTTAAAAACAAACTCAAACAAATTCTATTATTGAACAAATTGAACATTGAATAGAATATAAAAGGCACCACTAAAAAGAGAATGACAGCTACATTTTAAAGTGCAGTTTTCTACTGATATTTTCTTAAAGTAACACAAAAGAATCTCTGAGTGGGGTGCCCGGATAGCTCATATATATAGAGGTTTACTCCTCAACGCAGCGGGCTGGGGTTCGACTCCGACCTGCGGCCTGCTGTATGTCATTCCCCCCTCTCTCCCCCCCCTTTCATGTCTTCAGCTGTCCTATCAAATAAAGGCCGAAAATGCCTGAAAAAAAAGAAATCTCTGAGTGTCTTCCGCGATATGTCGCAGCCTTGTGTAACTGTGCCAGTAGATATCGCGTTGACGTTAAAAAAAATAAAAAAAACAATATATTGTGCAGCCCTAGTGGTGGAGGTGTTGCTGTGGAGCGCTGACCTGCGATGGCGTGAGGGTCTGCAGAGTACTCCTGGACATCCATCACGCCGCAGTCCAAAGACGCCTTCAGCTTCTTCAGTTTGGAGGCCGACGGAGCGATTCTGAACAAACCCTGAGACACAAAGCATGACCACACGAGTTCAATTCTCCACTCAACTCTCCCTCAGTGACAGACAAGAAATGGAAACCTTAAAATAAAGGCGGGATTACTGATATACAAGGGCTTAACACCTCTGATTGGTGGAGCTTGTTTTGAGCCTAAAAGAATAACCTGCTTCAGTATCTCGTGCCCAACTCTGTTTTTATTTTTATCGACAATGTTTCAACCAGAAGAAAACTATTTGTATCATGTAGCATTAACATGACAACGAGTCTACAGCTTTGAATAGGACTACTTTACAATATTCCTAGATAGTAAACTTAAATTAATCGTTAATTAACTTTATAAGAAATCATTTTTGTGTGTTTTTAGGGTTTTTGATGGTAAGTAACTTAAGTAACTTCTCAAGTACTGTACTCAAGTAGAGGAGACCGGGGTTGGTTGCAACAGTTATTTTCAGTTTTTTTAAAAGGTTATTCTGGAACCGGTATTATTCACACTGTTGGAAAAGTCCGTAGAAATACGGGCTAACATAATAATAATTATAATTAATATGAAGGAATTTGGTGATTTTTCACAAGTGTTTTTCCCGTATTTTGATTTAAAATACTAAACTAGTATAATGTAATACTAAAAATTAAACTTAAAGCTATAGTGCGTTCACATTCATGGTAAATTTTTACTTCACAGAGTAGATATCTTTGTCTATCATTAGGTGAAATCCTTGTGGATCGTTTGTTAGAGAAGTTCCAGTAGAAATTTCTCCGATTGTTGCCGTAGAGCTTTAGATGAAATCAACAAATATTTCTCTGCACCACATCCCAAAACATTATCCATAACGTTTAACCATCACCGCATCGCGTCTAATGACTGTAGAGTGGGAATTAAGTTATTCATAATGATATATTTGTGCTTTTCTTTTAACCTCATAAAGATGTTTGTGGAAAACATGTACCGTACGCTCAATATGTCTCCATTAAACAATCGTTACGGGCCGAGCAATTAAAGCTGCACGGCTCACTGGCCTGATAACATTATAAAATGAGGACATTTCTTACCATCACACATTAATTAAACAGTCAAGGATTATTTGTTTCAGCTTTAAGCAAACTGCTTTGAGGAAACCAAGTGACTTCATCTAATTCTGCTACATTTCTCTTCAGTAAACGTGTTTACTGTGTGTCATGTAAAAGAGAGTATAGATGCAGTTTGTGTTGGCTGCGGAGTCTGACCTCCTCCTGCATGCCACACTCCAGCAGCATTGTGACACAGGCCTCGATGGGGAAGGCAATATCTCTCCCACTGAGCGCTAAGTGCTCCTCTAATGGTTTCCCGTAGCACGGCTTCTCCACCCAGGTCTCTGTTAAACACACACAAACAGATAAAAACACACAAAAACATGCATGAAATACAGAACCAGCTACAGATGATAAACATTTTCTCCCAGGCTGCAGAAAGTTACCAAAAACAAACAGGTTTTTGGGGCCTTTAAGGTCCTCCAAATATATTTCCTATTTTCTCATTTAGCTTTCTCTCTAAACCGGAGATATTCAACAGGGGGTCCTCAGAGTAAGTCTAGGGGGGCCACCATATTATGTCTAAAATGTTTTTGAAAGTTTCTTTTTTCAAAAATTCAAATATGTCTGAAAATATACAATAATATGACTCCAACCTTTTATTAGGAAAGATAAATTGGCCTATTTGTGAAAAGAAAACCATTTCATTTACACACTATAACATGATGTATAAATAATATATCTCTATTCATTTTCATCCAGCCCAGTTTAACATGCAACTCAATTTTATACAATATATGTACAGTAGTAGGGGGTCCCTACTCTGTCTCTCTTTCAGCTAAGGGGTCCTTGGCCTAAAAAACGTTGAAGACCCCTGCTCTGAACCATGGAGTCCTGAATGAACACTAGTATCTGTCAAAGTAAGAAAGACACTGGTTCTTTCACAGAAAAGATTTCCTGTTTTTTTGTCGGTCTGCCGTGGAGCAAACTCTAGTCTTTTTACTAGTGCCTTTTGGTCAATGGGGCACTGACAGGAGCACTGACCTAACATACATGTTTTTGGGGTTGGGAAGAAACCGGAGCACCCGGAGGAAACCCATCCGAACACGGGGAGAACATGCAAACTCCACACAGAAAGGCCCGCCCGGACCGGGGATCGAACCAACCACAACAATCATTGTGCAATCCTGTATCGTGTAATGACAATAAAACTTTGGTTGTTGCTTATTTATTCACAATACTCCATGTTAGGTGAGATTTTAAAAACATGTTGGCTGAAGAGGAAGGATATAAGGTCAAGAAGTACTTTCACTTGGATTAATCAGTGACCGTCCTCTTTTTGAACGGCTCCGGTTCCCGAAGTGAATTTTCCCATTCAATTAATCTATTGACGTTTCATTAAAGGTCCCATGGCATGAAAATTTCCCTTTATGAGTTTTTTTAACATTAATATGCGTTCCCCCAGCCTGCCTATGGTCCCCCAGTGGCTAGAAATGGTGATAGGTGTAAACCGAGCCCTGGGTATCCTGCTCTGCCTTTGAGAAAATGAAAGCTCAGGCCCGCCCATGAGAAAGACAGAGACATCATGGCTTGCAAACAAGCAAAGCATGGCAGTTGGTCAAGGCCACACCCCCACCCTCCACTTTGCCCCCCCTCTCTCCTCCTCAATATCATTTAAAGCAACAGACACAGAAATGGCACATCCTAAGGAAAGCTCATTGTGGGACTGGCTCTAGTGGCTGTAATTCTGCACCAAGGCTGAATTTCGGGAAAGAGACTTCAGATACAGTATTAGGGGACCACTAAGGTCTATATAAAAGAGACTTCAGATACAGTATTAGGGGACCACTACGGCCTATATAAAAGCATCCAAAAAGCACCATGTCATGGGACCTTTAAATGCTGATATAAAGAGTTTTAAGTCTGGAACCAAGCCAACCAGCTACGAGATGAATCGTGACAATAAAACTTTTTGATTCGGTGCAAAAAAAACGTTTTGAAAACTGAAAAAGACTGTGTACAGAAACAATCAGAGACTTCAATAGTAGCAGCTTACTAGTCATTTTTGTGGGTTCAGTTAACTTGTCCATGGTAACAGCGAGCTCCAACAATCAGATACGTCGCTGTTACTCTTAGGATTTTGGGTGGTGTAGCACTTCTCCATGACATCGCGAATAAAATCACGGTTGACTTCATTCAGACTTCTAGCTTCTACGGGAGCAGAAACCTTTGTTTCACAATCTCGCAGCTCCTAATCAATCTACCTCGGATGGTGTAGACATTATGGCTGATAATCAAACTCCTTATGGAGAAAATTAACAGGATTTTAACTTCCGGAACCACACTGTTGAGCTTCACTAATGCTGAGGACTTAATACGTAAAAGCTGTGTCAGCAACAGTTGAATTTAAATGTTAAAGCTTCAATTAAAACTACATTTCAACAACAGGACCCCGAATTGTTCATTAAACACGTGCAAACTGACACACGTGGACACTGCAGCAGAGCCTGAGCACGATGACAGACAAACACAGACTCAGTGTTGGTCTGAAACTCACCCTGATGAGCTTTGATCTGAGGCAGCACACTCTGAAGCAGCTCTAATGACTTCCTGTGGTACTCTGCCTGGACTTCTATCAGCTAGACAGAAAATAGATCAGAGAGTCTGTGATGGACGACAACAACATTTCTGTTTCTTCACAGTCGCAGCAGAGATGTGGTACTTACTGTCTGGAAGTAGCTTGCATAGTCCATTTCTTTGGCCACAAAACTGTACATGTCTGCCGATAGCTGATCCTGGTGAAGACAAAGAAAGAAATAAAACAAACAAAATAAGTCATAATTAAAACCTAAAATGTGTTTAGCAGAGCTTTTTTAAAAGCAGACATTCAAGAGAATCGCGGGATCACATATAACACAAAAAATCCATCTTGTCAAGCTTCAAGTAATGCGCTTGTGTCCGAATAGCAGCGGACCGAAGCAGTCAGGCGAAAAATATAAAATATATATTGCCTCACAGCTGTGCTCACAGCTGCTCTTGAAGCCCCAGCAACAAAATATTTTCCATCTTTCCCCGCTCTGTCCTCCGATCAGTTCAAATGTCAATCTGATCGTGTCAAAACTTTCCTTCATTTTCTTTTTTTAAACTTGTTTTTTGTTTTTTGTATTGTCTCAGGTCTGCCCTGTAAGGATGAGGATTTATCAGCTGATATCAACATGAAATCATCATTTCTGTCATGAATTTGAATGAGGAGGGTCCGTGTCTACACGTAATAACGAACGTAGCCACGGCCTAGATTTAACGCGGACGCATAAAGCACGCTTAAAAATTATAATGGTAGGGAAAACCTTGGAATATTTCACCGTTTGAGACAGTTGTGTTCACATCCCATCAAATATTTAGGCCAGATTCAATAATAGGACAGGAGGAGAGTGACCAACACAGATAATAACTGATAATTCTCTTACGTAAACATATTGATTAGAGCAGCTTTAACCCTACATTAAAGAATAGCTGACTGAAAAAGACACCGATTTATATAATTGTGGGAATAAACAGTGTTGCACACAACTGAGGGTGAGTAAAAGTGAGCACTGACTCGACAGATCTCCATGCGGTTGGCTGCCTCCTCCATCTCTTCCCTGAGGTGGTCGGCCTTGGCTCCCGTTGGCTGCAGGTTGCTGGACAGTCCTGAAGACTTTGTGGACTGATAATACCTGAGAACAAAAACACTCCTCTTTTCAATATGGTTTTGTATAGTATCCCTTTCTTCAGTAAAGTTACTAAAACCACACTTTGAAAGTAGTCCTGCATTCAAAACCTTACTGAAGTCAAAGTATGTATCAGCAAAATGTGTAGCGCAGTAAAATGTCCCCCGGTCAGTGTTCAAACACTTCATTACATTGTCACAAAATGATACGTCATTTTACAGCTCATTGCTAAACAAAACATTCTGTGTTCTCTCCCAAGCTTGGCAAATAAAATGTGCTACAAAAAGAAGCACAATTTAAATTTTTCATAATCAGCCAACCAGAAGACATCCTCCCAAATAGAGGTAATTTCAGTAAAAAGTACATCCTGTAAGTCCTCGTAAACAGGACAATAAAACCAAAAATAAAGCTCACTCTCAATTTTAGCTAGTTCACATAAAAAAACGATGTCTGTCCTTTTTTTTTTTTTTGGGAGGAGTAACTTTCCTGCATTCTAAACTTGACCTAAGTAAAAGTATGCAAGTATTATCAGCATATTTCACTTTAAGTCTCATTCTTCAGTAAAATGTTTCCATTATATCTGATGTTTCTGGATTAATATTCCTGCTGCAGTAATGTGTATGTGGCATTTTACGGCTGTAGATGTTTAAGGTTGTGCTCATTTTAACTCCTTTATATATAGGAGATAAGATCATCATATGTTTGTAGCGTCGCTGTCCTGTGAGAACCAGGTATGCCTAAAAAGTTTTAAAACTTTTCATGGTGTCAGAAAAACAGCCCCGTTTCCAGCTTTGTGATGATGCATTTTCCAGCTGATCCAAGAGGCTTTTTAAATATTTGATTTAGCTTAAGAAGTAGGAGCATGTTCTTAACACATTCTGAACACAGCTTGTTAAACTAAACAAAGACATTTTTATTTGCCTACAGCAGCTTAATTCTTTTGTTTTTGAGAGTGAAAATCATTGACAACAAAATCTGACTAACAAAATGACTCATGGAAAACCAAACTTGATTATCTCAATCTATATATATATATATATATATATATATATATATACAAACATACAGTTAATTTAACTGAAGCTATTTTCTCTTCTAATTCAATCCCTCCTCTTTACTCTCTGTCTGACTTTCTGTCTGCGTAGACTCTCTGGGTGGAGATAATATGTCGCGCTGCCAGAGGAGCTCAGCACACAGCGGGATGATGGGAAAAACTGTCTCAGATTTGGGTCACTAAAGAAAACGGACTGGGCTGCAGTGAGGAAAATCACATTTTCTCTCTGTGTCACTGCTCAGAGTGGCTCTGAAACGACGGTGAATCAGCACAAAGAAAGTGTGGTGATTGTACGCGTCTGCCATCAGAAAACAGCTTCTGATTGGACAGGAGAGAAATCTGTGCCGATGTGATGATTCAAACAATTCAGGAGGTCTAAAGTTTAAAAATAACAACCTATTTAAGACTGAAAGATGGTAAAAGTTTTGCAGCTTTACAGCCAGAAAAAAAGCCTATAATAACGAGTGTTGTTTACTTAAAGGTGTGTCGGGAACACTTTTATAATACAACCGGCGATTTACAGTCTAATCCTCCGGCTCGCAACTCCGCCGGATGTTTCATGGGATTTGTTGACAGTAATACAAATATAAAATATCCCCTTTAGCTTTAGTGTGTGACTTTTGATATTAATGAACATCCGTTACATTCAAGCCGTTGCCAAATGAGTTGCTACAAAGCTAATTAAGACTAACAGCTCCACACATCTCTCTCTGTAAGATTGTGTCGTCCGGTGACTTTCCCGCGCAGAAGCTCGAGTGAAGATAGTTACCTCTTCTGAAGAGTCTGTCATGTTTTTTAATCCTCCGTGTCCTCCTTGGCTACTAGCAACTGTGTGAAGGGGGCGTGGGGGGGGTGCGCGATCATGGAAGGCTTGTATCATGTGGACGTGCCGACAGCTTTGTTGTCATTACTTAGAATTGCTCATGGGGGCGACAGAAACTACGCACTATGGCTTTAAGGGGAGACACTACGGTTGAATATGGGAAAACAAAATCAACCAATAATTAAGAAGACAATTCTTTGTTTTTGTACTACAAGTTCTCTGAATTGTTATGTTTAAATATGCAATTGAGACATTATCTAATGCTAACTTTTGGTGAATTTTAGGAGAAATCTACATCTCTACATTGCAGTAGCCTGGCTCCGCCCTCCTACTCAGTTTTCATTTTCCTTCAGTACTCCTTCTGGGTTTGCGGTATATTCTTGGGTTTCCTCCGGCCAAATATTTGGCAGTCCAATCAGAACAGAGGGAGTGGCTGAGAACGATGACGTTGTGGACGTGCGCTAGAAAGATGCGAGCGAAGCCATTCGGTCCGTTGTGGCAACGCTGCCGAATATCCAGAAGTTAAAGCCCGAGCGAGAACAATCTTTGCTGAGTTTTGTTGGTGGCCGTGATGTCGTGGCCCTCCTCCCCACAGGGTTTGGGAAAAGTTTGATTTTCCAGCTCGCTCCGTTAGCGGTGAAGGAGTTGGCTAAGGCTAACGCTAGCGATGCTCACGACCAAACGTTAGCGATTGGTTCTGGCAGATCCAGAGTGGCTCTGGGCAGATCCAATAGTTTTAAACTTCAACAGAGTACCCGCCTTCAAGGAAGTTAACACCTGTTAATGGAGAGATGCCAGACTCTCTGGACCAATGAGATGGACCAGAGTCTGGTAGGACCAGGCTATCATTGCAGTGCATTAAAAAAAAAAGTGTGGTTTTCTGTTGTCTCGCCTTAAGCAAAACTAATGAAATATGCATTACGAAATGTTTTCATACTCCAGACATTCATGGTTACAACTTCACTGTGTGTAATGAAATCCCAGTGGCATTCAGTGGGAAGCTTCAGGACCAGTCCACTCACAGGGGATGGAGTTTCTCACATCACATCACAGCCTCTTTTATAACACGTACCTGTAGTAAGGGACTCACCGTGTGCGCGCTGAGTCCATGTCCAGGACCAGCTTCGCTAAATGTTTCCTTTGTTTCTGGATATTTGGGATTTCCACCTGAGAGGACGGAGCAGAGGGTTGTTTGTTTGGTTGTTGGCGTGAAAGAGGAAACAGACTCGGCATTGTCAGAGGCTTCGCACCTGTTTCTTGGTCTCGTGAAGATTCTTTTACTGGCTAATGTACAGAGTAATCATGTTCAGTATGTCCTGTATTAAACAAACGTACAGTGCAGGTTTTTCTGAGAAGTTTCAGGAACTATTAAAGAGCTCAAATCAACCTTGTCTCTTATTAACCCTCACGTTTTGATTAGTCTGGGTCTAGTCTCGCATTGCCAGACCTTCGTCCACAGCGCTGGCAGAGAAGGGTCTGGCTAGTCCCAACCCGGTCCCAGGCCAGTTCGTGAAATGGTCACGTTATTTAAATGTATTGATTTGTGTACAGGTCACGATTTTCGCGATTATTCTGTGTATAGGTCACGATTTTCGAACGTGACCATTTCACGAACTGCCATGACACTGGGCTGCTCTGGGGGACGCAACAACGGGGAAATGAAACGCCACACGCCGGCGACAACAAAGGGACGGACCGCCACACGCGGGACGCGAGCCCCGGGCGCAGGGACACGATCCGCGGTCTCTGTGGCACGCAACAACGGGGACATGAATCGCCACACGCCGGACACAACAACGAGACGGTTGTGGTTAGGAAAATAACAACGGGGAAAGGAACCGTCACACGCCGGAGACGCCAACAACAACGGGACGGTTGTGGTTAGGAAGAGAAAGGAACTGCAACACGAGGGACGCGATCTCCGGTCTCCGGGGTGAAAGTCCAGTGTTGTTTGACCCGTCCACCACCCCGACCAACCTCCCTGCGCAGATTTTCACCTTATCAATACTACTCGCTACCGTCATCGTTCTGTGATCACGAAACATGCTTCCCATTGAAATACTTTACTTTAAAATTCGTGCTCACCACACGAAAAATAACGACATTAAGATGTTCAGTACACAAATCGATAGATTCAATAACGTGACCATTTCACGAACTGTCATGAGACTGGACTGCTAGTCCACACAGCATACACAACAAACTATACTTGGATTTTAATTTGCAGAGGAAAGCACTAGTTAGTTTGATTTGAGTCCATTAATGACACAGGCCTTCACACAGTGCGCTTTCCGTACCTCCGCGAGGTCGTAGAGAGGGTCGACGACGTCCCTCTCGATGGTGAGCTCGAACAAGATGAGCTCGTGAGCGAGTTTTTCCTGCGTCTCGCCGCAGAGCTTCAGCATCTTCCTGCAACAGACCACAGGACCAGAAATCATCAGTGAACAAATCAAACAAAGAGCACGAGTCAGGCGCTCAGGTTAACAGAGGTACAACAAGAGGGGACTGGATCATTCCCACTCCAAGAAGTGCTTTTGGTCAGTCAGTGTTCTCTGTAACAGCATCTAAAGGCTGAATATATATCTTCTATTTGTTTACTTTGCACTATAAAGTCAGGACAACAATAACACAAAAAAGTTAAATAATAAAAAAATAAAGATTGTGCAGGTGAGATTAAGAAAACCCCTAGGGGCGTATAGAAGGAGTCTCACCTAAGGAAGACAGGAATTATATAGGTAATGAACAATTACAAGTGTCCTAAACAAAAAACAACAAATCAAGCACTGAATTATAAAAAATATATAAAAATAAAATAAAAGCATAAGGTTGGCTACGTAAACATCAAAGGCATAAAATAAATTACAATAATATAGATAAAATGAGGTTATGTGGACTGATGTGTGTATGTGTAAGTAGAAATGACAGACAGCAAGGCCAAACTAAATGTGATATGAATAGTTCAGATCAATACGGATAGTTAAGTTTGGTTAATCAGACCTTAAGCCTCTTTTTATAATTCTTGACAGAAGTTGAGTGAAATGCAGTGTTAATATACCTGTCCCATAGCTGAGCTCCTCTGTATCAGAGAAATGACAGAGCCTAGTATGGAACTTTGGGAGATGTAAATATTTGTATTATTGAAATGGAAGCTGGCTGGTGCAAAAAAAAACACAAGTTTGGAACTTATTTATATTAAAGATTGGTAGAATCTTGAGCTCTTTAAAGTTGCCAATGTAGATAAGAGAAGTTAATACTTATCGTTCTTTTACTGGTCAGCTGAAGAACTTTTTAATAATCAGATATGTGCACATTAGACTGCTGACTGGACCTGGTGACTTTGGCTGCCTGTCTGCAGATTTTTTCGTGTCTTGTTGCTGTCTGTGTGACGTGTTGTGTTCGTTACTTGTTGTTGTGCATTGTGCCTGTTTGAATGTTGGTCTGTGTATGTTGTTTTTACATGCTGACTGTCTTAAGTCATTTTATTGTATTTTATTTTTTTTAGGTTGCCATTTTCAAACTGGCCAGGGACAACAGATGAAAATTAGCCTGCTGAGCTAACTTTGGCTCATTTACAGTTAGTTACTTTGCTGCTGATTAAGGAACACTGTCCCTGTCAAATGAACAAATAAAGTCACAATGTGAGGTTTTCTCTACCACAGTTCTCCTGGAGGATAATACAACGATTTCCTTATGAGCTGCTGATATTTATGCAACTCTCTTTCAAAACTCTTACAAACAACAGTGATGCCTTTACATAAATTCATGCAGCGAGGTGATGTAACACAGTGTAACTCACTACATCAACACGTGCACATAAAAGCTTTTTATTTCCTGTGTTTTTCTGAATCTGAAATAAAAAACACAACCGGATGATTTATATGTGCAGATGCTTTTGTGTTTGCAAAAGAGTTTAAAAATTTATTCCAAAGGTTTTTTAATTGTCATCCAGACCTTGTTTAATCTTAATGAAGCGATGGCACAGAGAGCTCAATATACTCCAACTTAATAACCCACACAAAGAAACATGATACATGCAAATAGATAAAAGTCGCGTGAGACAAAGTGAGACTAAATGAGTTGTGTTTTCATCAGCTGTTTATCATTTTGTCTCTATATGTTCTGTCAAGTTGCAGTGTGTTGAGCTCTCAGGGCCACTGTGTAAAAAGGCTTTCCTGGTTAAATAAAGGTTGAATAAAAAAATAAATAAAGTAGTTCACATTTTACAGTAAAAAATAAGGTTTGTCCTCATCTGACTGTATGTCTGGACATGAATGTAAAATCAGTTCTGGGTGATAAAAACATTCCTTTTCCTGTCACTGTCTGTGTGTGTGTGTGTGTGTGTGTGTGTGTGTGTGTGTGTGTGTGTGTGTGTGTGTGTGTGTGTGTGTGTGTGTGTGTGTGTGTGTGTGTGTGTGTGTGTGTGTGTGTGTGTGTGTGTGTGCGCGCGTGCCTGTTTCAGTGCGTACTCACCCTAGTAGAGACTCGTCCCCGAGCACAGCCGCCCCCTCCACCAAACATTGTGCTAGTGTTGTAAGAGGAAGCTTCTTCTGCGCAGAATCACACAAACAAACACACACACAAACGCACAAACGATCGATGAGTCAGCCAGTCTGCTAAATGTGTCACGCAACACTGGAAAAACAAGTGAAATGAACCACACAGACGAAAAAAAACAAACAGACATGTTGCAGGACACACACACAAAGACACAAACCTGAAGGACAAATGCTTTTATTCTCTCAAACCGATGGCTATCATAAATTTGTGTGCTGTTAACCGGGATGAAGGAGATGCTTTGCAATTAACATAATTTATTTTTTAAATCACATTTTACATTAAGCTTGTCGTTCTCACTTTTCCCCAGCCAGCCTTAGCTGCTCCTACCAC
This sequence comes from Perca fluviatilis, assembly GCF_010015445.1. Classification (NCBI taxonomy): domain Eukaryota; kingdom Metazoa; phylum Chordata; class Actinopteri; order Perciformes; family Percidae; genus Perca; species Perca fluviatilis. Next base: position 6,314,623 of record NC_053132.1, read on the forward strand.
TGACACTTTCCTAACCTCCATCAAGGAGATTATCGCTGCCATCTCATGTTGCTTAAATTGCCTCCTCAAGTCCTCCACTTGCCTCCCTTCCTCGCGTCTTAGTCCCTCCCACCAAGGAGGCACGGGAGAGACGCGAAAGAAATCATGGGAGGAGAGAGGAACCAAGGAAATGTGGTTCTGTCCCTCCTTGGTGAAGGCCGTCTCAAAGCTCTTATTTCTGCCTCGAGGAGCGAGCATCGAGGAGGGATCATGGAGGAGCTATAGGCGAGGATACACAAGAGCAGCCTTCAAGGAAGCTGTGCAGCTGAAGGAGTTGCTAACCCCGCCCAAGCAGCTGACGAATTCATAGAGGAAAGGACGCCTCAACCCTCTAAAACACATTTGCTCGTCGCCTCTCACCTCCGATGATTTCCTGTGCCTCCTTGGTGGGAGGGGACTAAGACGCGAGGAAGGGAGGCAAGTGGAGGAGTCGAGGAGGCAATTTAAGCGACATGAGATGCAACTCTTGATGATCCCTCCTCGATGCTCGCTCCTCGGTCCAGAAATAAGAGCTTTGAGACGGCCTTCACCGAGCAAGAACAGAACAAGTCTAGGAGCTATCAAATAAAGGACATGGGCTGTACCCTGTGTGTTCAGGTCGGTCCGTTCGTTTGTCTGTTTGTCCAGGGGCGTATAGCACAAAATTCTGGGCATTCTCTATGGGCCCCTCCACACATCCACAGCTATTCATTTTAGCATCTTTTTGGGCCCTCATTAAATGAGGGCCCTGGGTACTCAATCCCCATGTGTCTGTCAGCAGGATTACTGAAAAAACTACCAGCCCGATTTTCATTGAATTTGGTTGAAAGGTGTCGCAAGTGCCAGTGAAGAACCCATTACATTCTTGGAGCGGATCTGAATCATGGTGCGGATACACAATTTATTTTTCCCTTTTGTTACATTTTGAGACAGGGCGTTTGGCCTTGGCGGAGGCCTTTATTTAAATGTTTTGCGGGTTGCTTCTCACCGAGGGCGACCTGACAGACTTCTTGTCCACGTCCACGCCCTGCTGGCCCTGCAGACAGGCGGTCAACTTCTTGTGTGTGCTGTGGGAAACCTGCTTGACCAGCTCCAGACGTTTCTCCACCTGACACAGAAAGAAAGAAAAGCGAGCTGCAAAGATTAATCGATTCATCGATTTGTTGTCAACTATTAAATTAATCGCAAACTATTTTAATAATCGATTAAACGGTTTGAGTCATTTTTTTCTTATAAAGAAAAAGGTTTGAGTCACACTCTGGTTCCAGCTTGTTAAATGTGAATATTGTTCTAGTTTCTTCTCTCCTCTGTGACAGTAAACTGAATTTCTTTGAGTTGTGAACAAAACAAGACATTTGAGGACGTCATCTTGGGCTTTTGGGAAACACTGATCCACATTTTTCACAATTTTTTGACATTTTATAAACCAAACAACTAATCCATTAATTGAGAAAAAAATCAACAGCTTAATTAACTATGTCAAAAATCATTCGTTGCAGCCTTAAAAGAAAAGACATGAGACAAGATAGCACGTACTCGTGCACAGATTAGGTACGTTTCGGGACATCCTCAATCAAGTCAGTTACAGACAGGCACATGCATACATACATCCTGTCTGCCTGGATTCAAAAAAAGGGCCGAGGCTCATACGACACCATTACCTGTCTCACTTAAATGCTTCTCATTTCATTATTAACCCAACTCAGTGGAACCGACGTCGCTGATCAATTACAGTGCCGCACTCCGAGTCAATCAGCGGGGACGTTCGGCCTTTTGTCTCACAAAGAGGTTCAATTTCAGCGCTCATTAACGTCGCCTGAAGGCAGTTCAGAAAGCCATTTGAAAAAGTAATTTCATGCACACTGAATACTTTGAGCTGATGATGATTTTCTTTTTCCTGTGAGAGGCAGCAAACATCATTCAAAAAGACACGCTTAATTGATTATTACCTGTAGTAGATCTTCACTTAATACTTCTGTTTTTTCAGCCCTGGAAGACAAGAGAAGAAGAAAAAGAGAAGGCTGTTAGGGTGGATGGGGGAATTGCGTAATTACATAACTTTTTGCAGAGGGAACTGGGCAACATATACACATATAGGCTACTACTCAATCAATGTAATTACACCATTTGCTGAACAAATAATAAATGATATTGCAGTTGCAGCCTGGAGCTAAAATAAGTAATGTTCATATTTCAACTGTTTCAAGGGGCTCGAGCTAATAAAGAGGAAAAACTACATAGTCTCAGGCAGGGGCGGAGCGGGAAGGGTGGCTTGTGGGGCTCCAGCCCCAAATGTTTTCTCAAAAAAACCCAAATAACTTCATCTTCATCTGTCATTTCCTCTCAGTTTCTCTGACTCGACCGGAAAATGAAATGAAACAAAAGTTCTATTACTGGGGAAATATCACCGTTCATTCTGTAAACTCTACTGAAAATAGGTTTCAAGATAAGTAATGCTGTTAGGCCGACCACCTACTCTACCTATGTTATGCAGCTTAAACACAGTAACCTCATTCGTTCCCCTCTCTTTAGGTGTCAGGAGTGAAAAATTAGTCATCCTGAACATTTGTTGTGTTTTGGTTTCAGAATGACAAACAGGATCTCGGCCTTAATTCCGAGATGATTCGTTTCTAGATTTTTAACTTTCATGTTTTTCCCCAAATGATGCACAGATTTTTAGGCATCTTATTATCTCAAATGGTTTGAAAAATAGTGTATATAGCTGCCGTAAATGGAGCATGAGCCCCAAATGTTAACAACGTCTGGCTCGCCCCTGGTCTCAGGTTGGAAATCTGACAGAAAAAAAGAGCTTGAATGTCACTCAGGATGATTTTTGGATGTTGAGATCAACAACAATCTATATGACACCAAATGCATGCCTATCTGTCCTGGAAAAGGGATCCTGCTCTCGCCCTTTGCCTCAAGTTTCTCCCTTTTATCCCTGTTGAAGAGTTGGTGTGACGTGTTTTTTTTCTTTTCCTGCTTTTCCCTTTGAGGCAAATTTGTCATGAATAAAACTTTATTAAATTAAATTTACAGTATTGAATTAACTGTTTCACAACGTTACCTCAGCAGTCAATTAAATTAAATTTTATTTATAGTATCAAATCATAACAAGAGTTATCTCGAGACACTTTACAGATAGAGTAGGTCTAGACCACACTCTATAAACTCCAAAACCCCAACAATTAAAGCAATTCCCTCAAGAGCAAGCATTAGCAGTGGCTGTTGCGACAGTGGCGAGGAAAAACTCCCTTTTAGGAAGAAACCTCGGCAGACCCAGACTCTTGGTAGGCGGTGTCTGACGGGCCGGTTGGGGGTGTGATGAACAGTGGCGATAATAGTCACATTAAAGATAATGGAACAGTGACTTCGAAGGTAGTCGTGGAAGTTCATATCATAGCAGGGCACATCGTGTCACATCGACTCAACATTAACACAATTAAAGCTAATTAATGTTTAATCCACCACATGAAAGCTAATCTCACTGCACACAACAATAAGTTAATGGAATTACTTGGCTAAGTATGATGAAGCTCGGACTCTAAACTAGATGAAAATATGAGAGAGCTTGTTGATTAACTTCCAGACAATGTAATTAAACAGTTATCATGAAACGGGAGTCTGCAACCCTAGCAGCTCTGTGAGGCTGTACAGCAGTGCTACTGTACGAGCTAAATGCTAACATGCTCAAAATTACAATGTTGCTGTTACTCAAACAGGAGGAAAGTTGCATTTGTTGGGGACTATTTTCAGCGGCGGATTAATCCACATGCTTTACAGGTCAGTTATAGACCACTTTAATTCATTAGGTTTATGTAGCCTATTGTATTCTGTATTCTTATACCGTATTGAATGTGAAACTGTATGTTGTCATGCACGCTTATGCCTTTCTTGGCCAGGTCGCCGTTGCAAACATGAGAACCTGTTCTCAGCGGCCTACCTGGTTAAATAAAGGTTAAATAAAAAAATATAGGAAGATCCGTCCAACAACTGTTTGACGACTTACTCTCTTTTTAAATAATGCTGCATCTGGTAACAAAGCTTACACTTTATTTTACCGTAATTTCCTAATAATCTTCTGGGTAATTTCCCGGAAATAATTCCTATAAGTTAGGATTAATTATAGGATAATTAAAATAGATTAGATATACTCACACATACATTTAAAGAGAGTTAAAAACGGGATAAAAGAAGCATATCTACAAACAGCACAGCACAGTTCTGATCTGATTGGGCAGAGGCCTTATAAAAGCTGCCTTTTTAGAAAATCAAACCAAACAAGAAATTCAATTATAATTAATTCTTTGCAAAACTGCAAAACATGCTATAAAGTGCAGGTGCAATGAATCCAAACCCTTCATTTTAGCAGGAGCAAACAGGCTTATTTATCAGTTTTTGAGAATCAAAAACATACGAAACTCACTTCCTGAACAACACAGACAGCTCATCCTCTCAGACTGAATCCTGACACAGACAGACTTTACATTTACATTTAGTTGAGAATAAAAACACCCTTGCGGTTCCCGCTGGACTTACAGAGGCGTGCGGTTCCTGCCTAAGGATCTAGTCCTGCTGATCTGCAGCTTTCTCTTCCACATCCCCCCTGCTAACAGCAGGCAAAGCACCTGTTTACAGGCAGGAGCCGAGCGACAATAAGAGGAGGAAAGTGAAGTGACAGAGGGAGGAGGAAGAGGGCGTGAGGCAGGAGGGCAGCCTGAAGAATGAGACCTGCTGATCTCGTTCTTTCACTCTTTCTCTCATCACCCACCAATCTGTTATCGCTGCTATACATTCATGTCTGTCAACAGGCTGGACTGCAGAAAAACATGTTTGCCATTAAGAAAAGGATATAAAACATAAAAGACAGTTTGATCCTGATATTTTAAACCCAACAAAACACACACAGACAGACACACGTCACACACCTTATTTCTCATGGCTGATTATTATTATTCATCTGGCTGAAGCGGAACAGCTGGAAGCAGGAGGACAAAAAGGAAAAGCTCATTTCTTTCCACGGCTGGTGTCTGTTCGGCTGTGAGCCTCAGCATGATACAGTATGTGTTTTTTTTTTTTTTTACACAAAGCTCTTAGCTAATGCTGCTATTTCAGCACTGTGTGGTGCCTTTCTGCGTATTAATCCACCCAAAAATGAATCTTTTGACCGTCAAATACCATCTGTTGCCTCAAACGGTGCAGTGGTTGAAGCTTGGACTCAGTTCATTACGAGCTTTTGTAAAATATCAAATAAATTATGTAGTTCAGTTTATAGTTTTACTACAAATATCAAAGCCAATGTGTAACTAATATAGCAAAAAAACAAACAGGATATACTATATTAAGAGTTGAAGTTTCAAACCCATGGAAAACAAAAAGTTTTAGCCCCCTAAAAAAAACAAATTAGCTACCGGTTGAGGTTGGATATTTTGTGTTATACCTTCTCTGTTTGTAACTCACTGCTGCTGCCTGTAGACGCCAAGATACACTTGAAAAAATGGGATGGGAATGTAGTTAATTTTGCAGGTGTTTGCTTACAAAAGGAAGGAACATTAAAGGTCCCATGACATGGTGCTCTTTGGATGCTTTTATATAGGCCTTAGTGGTCCCCTAATACTGTATCTGAAGTCTCTTTTATATAGACCTTAGTGGTCCCCTAATACTGTATCTGAAGTCTCTTTTATATAGACCTTAGTGGTCCCCTAATACTGTATCTGAAGTCTCTTTTATATAGACCTTAGTGGTCCCCTAATACTGTATCTGAAGTCTCTTTTATATAGACCTTAGTGGTCCCCTAATACTGTATCTGAAGTCTCTTTTATATAGACCTTTAGTGGTCCCCTAATACTGTATCTGAAGTCTCTTTTATATAGACCTTAGTGGTCCCCTAATACTGTATCTGAAGTCTCTTTTATATAGGCCTTAGTGTTAAAAAATTTAAAAAAAGTTTTGGTCCCTTATAATAAAAAAAAAAAAATTTTAAAAAAGACCTGAGCGCCCCCCTAAAATGTAAAGGAAAACCTTAAAAAAAAAAGGGGCCCCCCCTTTGTTTCTGGAATCTCTTTCTTTTTTTTTTTTTTTTTATTTTTTTTTTTTTTTTTTTTTTTTTTTTTTTTTTTTTTTTTTTTTTTTTTTTTTTTTTTTTTTTTTTATTTTTTGTTTTTTTTTTTTTTTTTTTTTTTTTTTTCCCGAAATTCAGCCTTGGTGCAGAATTACAGCCACTAGAGCCAGTCCCACAATGAGCTTTCCTTAGGATGTGCCATTTCTGTGTCTGTAGCTATTGAGGAGGAGAGAGGGGGCAAGGTGGAGGGTGGGGGTGTGGCCTTGACCAACTGGCACTTTTGCAAACAAAATATGCATTTGAAAAGCCATGATGTCTCTCTCTCTCTCTCATGGCTGAAAATTAAGACCACACAGATATTCATCCTAACAGCCGCAAAGCAGAGAAAGGGGAGGTAACCTTGCTCCTTATGACCTCATAAGGAGAAGATTCCTGATTGGCCCATATGAGCTTTCATTTTCTCAAAGTCAGAGCAGGATACCCAGGGCTCGGTTTACACCTATCACCATTTCTAGCCACTGGGGGACCATAGGCAGAGTGGGGGAACGCATATTAATGTTAAAAAACCTCATAAAGTGAAATTTTCATGCCATGGGACCTTTAACATTAGACCTGATGATGGATCAGAGAGGAAACAAGAAAGTTAATAAGCACTTAATCAAAGTGTGTCCATCCTGAGGGGAACGTGAATGTGAGCACCAAATTGCATGACAATCCATCCAATAGTTGTTAAGATATTTCACTTAAAACCTCATGGTGGCGCTAGAGAAAAAGTCCTCCTAAAAGTCAGTAGGATTCATCTTCTAGGGAGCGTAAATGTCTGTACAAACTTTCATGGCAATCTATCCAACAGTTGTTAAGATATTTCAGTCTGAACCAAAGTGGTGCACCAACCGACATCAACAGCCACCTGCATTAGATCGATAGAAAGAGGATTTAATCTAGTCTTTATCTGTGTGGCTTTGTGAGTGTGTGTATAGCTTTAGCAGAATGACTGTTTCTGTTAGCACAGTCACAAAGGCTCCGTCTCTGTATGTTGATTTAACCTTAATTTATTTCTGACACACTGTGTGCAAATCACGGCTGGTTTGAAGTAAATCACCGACTCTGGATCCATTTCCTCTCTGACAACAAGGACAGCAAGCAAGCAAGATTTACTGGCTCAGTGAATTTAACTACGAGGGGATAATGATACACACACACACACACACACACACACACACACACACACACACACACACACACACACACACACACACACACACACGAGTGGTTAGCGGTTATTCGACACCAGTGCTGCTCTTACACACACACACTCAGACAAACACAAGTAATCCAAACATGCTCACAATGCAAAGGACTGTTTCCCATTTTGCACACATACACACACACACACACACACACACACAGACACAGACAGGTATAATAAACAAGGCTTTAACACAAGCTAAAACAACCCGCTGTCAGCTGTTTTTTTCCATCCTGACGACGAATCCTCTCTGACTTTTTCTTAACCTCAAAATCCTGCTTGTATTATATTTGCAAATGTACCTGCATAATAACAGAACACAATAACGTCTGCAGACGATTCATGATGTCTCGAGTTTGAATTGTCATGTCCTCAATTACCAGCAGGAGGCAAGATTCGAGAACGTATGAATGTAACGTTAACTGTATTTTAAAGCTGTAGCTGCAGCAGCATAATGTACCTGCAGTGCTGCTGGATGCATGAATGTCACATACTAGAGAATGTGTGCACACAGTGGCTATCAGAGCACATATTCACACACAGGGCACACTATTCTGATGTAAAAAATAGACAATTTTGTAAAGTAGTATGCATTTTAAACCATTAATATCTTCAACTAAAAGCTTTTAATGTTCCTTTTCGTCTCGCTGTGCCTGAAAAATGTTTCTTTTTTTAAATAAAGCATGCATGCAGACAACATTTCCCCGTGTTTGGCAGAGTCTCTGCATGTCTGCACGTGTTAGGAGAGGAGAAGGTCAGCTGTTAATATTGTTGTGCTGACGTTTCCCCTCAGGGGATTTGGACGTCATAACGCAGAATGACGGGAGGTCACAGCTGAGGAAGGGAGAGGCGGAACAACACATGGTTCATATTTTAGGAAAAAGATCAAAATCAGAGGGGACAAAAGCAAACACTCGCAAGAAACGGAACATTATTTATGGTCGCTTTTGAGTCAGAAAAAAAGGGGGAAAAAAGACTCTATCAAGAATATAATTGGAATATGCTCCATCTGTCTCCTCTCTCTCTGCAGCTTTTTGTTACTTGTTTGACACATCAAGGGCGCTAAAGCATCCCGAATCAAAGCCTCAGCAGCCGAGTCAGGACTCTACTGCAGCATCAGCTTCTGTCGTCACACCCGGGATTCCCACCGGCACAGAGAGAAGAGAGAGAGGAGGCGAGGCAGTGATGAAGAACACAGAAGCAGCGGGAGAGAAGACGATAGAAGATAATCGATGTGTGAAAAGGGGTTTTACAGGGATAAATCTTTTGAGAAGATTTGGAAAGAGAGCTGGTGAGAAAACACATGGTTCTTCTTGTAAAATGACTCAGCTCTCTTTGAAAAGAGAGCCTAAAAAGGGTTCAAAGGCCGCTTCCTCTGTTCAGAAACTGACGCACCAAGACTGCAAGCCTGGCAGTCGACCCTGAGGAGTGTATACAGTCACATTTGGTTACTGCGAGGAAATGAATAGCTGTGCACTAGCAGTGTTTCCCATACATTGATATCTTTGTGGCGGCCTGCCACACAATCAATGTTGACTGCCACATACTGCTGTATCTGCTCTCAAATTTTGTTTTCAATTTTGTTAATGTTCAAGTGTTCAACAAGTTAACAACATATACAGCATGAACAGCATCCGGCTGTTAAACAGAATTACAACTTGTGGTGTCTTTTTTTTTGTCAAAGAGCAAATGTATGTGTTTTTTTGTGTGTGTTGAAAGATTACATAGTGTGCTGTAACTGCCCCTGCACCCTTATAGCCATGAGGATGGGACTGTGGGCAGCTTGTCTATTTAAGCTGTTATACAAAGTTGCCAAAAATATTTGCAGTACAATTAATATAAGAATTCTGCACCTCTTTCCACGCGTGGACCCCCCCCCACCTCCGGGTCAGCTACCACCACAAATATGATCTAATTCCGTGGGAAACACTGATAGCTTAATGAAGATACACACTTTATAAAGCAGTGCTATCTAATGCAATCCAACACAACAGATCTGCCATTTTACAAAAGTTATAAATTTTCAGTTTTTGCTGAAACTGTCAGAAAGGTGATAATGTTTATTATTGAGGTCGTATGTGTTTCTAATATTATGTCCAGCCCATTTACGTACATGATAGGGGTGTCACGATTCTCCAAACCATGATTCAATTTGACTTTCGATTTTAAGTTGTCAATTCAATTCAATTTTCAATAAAAAAAAAAAAAAATGGGATGACAGTGCCACAATAAAAGCCACTAGATAGCAGAAGGGAACTTAGCAACAACAGTTTGAGTTTCTCAGCGTTTCGGAGGCACAATTGAATGCACCATTAGCTTAACAAAGTGCACCTGAAAGCACAATGGAGTCTCGTCGGAGCCAACAACTTTACCTTCGTTGTTTGTTTACATAACTCACTCACAGGGAAGGCAAACTGTTGCCACACCGATGACTTCAGGGAAGCAAGAGGATTTTCCAGCTACCGCTAGGCTAACATTAACATGTGTCTTTAGCTGCATGCTACCAGCCGGTAAACTATGCTGTGTCTGTTGTTGTTTTCTTTGGATGTGTGCAAGTTGGCAGGGGTGGAGAGAAAGAAATACTGAGGGAATCACCAATCCTAATCACTAAAAATTCATAATCACAATTATTTAACAGGATTACTCGTTGACTTTTGGAAAGATGTTGCAATTATTGAACATAACACAGTGAAACAGTTAAACAAATCAACAGTGAAAACACCTTATTACCTTACCTTATTAAAATAAATAATATAAAAAATATATTCAAATGTTGGCTGAGTGAGTTTAGTCTTCGGAAGGGGCAAAAGTGCGAATGTCAATTTAGAACACAAGACAAAATAAGAGTTTACTTGTTTGTTTTCCTCGATTACATTGTTTTTGTGATCAGTAGGAGCCGAAATTGTGATCAAAATTTTATTAATTGCACAGCCCTGCTTGTTAATGCATACTACATTTTTTAAGTAGTTCCATAACGTTTAATACTACTTCTATCAATTCTCCACATAACATATGCATTGTTCCCTTTTTAGTCATTCATTTGAGAAATTTGCCATTCATTTCCTGGAAAAAACACTGAAAAATCCTGAAGAAAATAAAACAATACAAACTGCCTCTGAGATGTCACAGCTCTTACTCAAACTATTCAATTCTGCCGTTATTCTCTCCGCCCTCCTGTCTGCCATAAGCTCCGATCAATACAGCAAAGATGTGTATTTGCAGGAGACGACAGACCTGAGAAAGCCATTATTTGTGTGCTTTGATATATTTATTATATGTCTGCAGACTGGCCATTTAACCCAGACTCCCTGGAGGCAAAGAAAAGAGTGATATGTCTTGTAATATCACAACGCCAGAAGGACATACTGCACTTCGACTGCATTAATATAATATGTAGGCTTAGATATGAGCAGGTCTTCTGTATTGAATATGTAATTAAGTCCATCTTAAGAAGGGGAATTGGTATATGATGAGGAAAAAAATGGTTCAAGGACAGAAAAATCCCCCAGGAGGAATGTTCCAGGTGAAGTCAGATTACCCAGCATGCCTCTCTCCCACCACTAAATGAGGAGAAGAGTGGGGTTTGGGGTTGCTATGGCAGCAGGTGTTGCAGCTACGGAGCAAATGGATGGATGAAACGTCGAAGTGGGGAAGGCTTGTGAAGATGAATGAAGCGGAGGAGTAAAGTGGAGTCACTTCTCCAAACAGCAGCCTGAGGCGTGACGCCGGCGGCCGAGCTTTCATTTGTCACAGCAGCAGAAGATGAGATCTGTATCTTCATCTCTCTCTCTCTCTCTCTCTGTGTGTGTGTGTGTGTGTGTGTGCGTCTCGTCCTCACATCTTCTTTTGGTTTCAAGGTCAGGTCTGTGTGGAGTGGGGGTGGAATAAGAAATCATCATGGAGCCTTAAAAAAGCGACCTCACTGAAATGTAAATCTGTGCACATATTTGTGATGGACTTGTCAAGTGTTCCTTCCTTTGCACATGAAAGAAGTATTTTTTCCACTATATTTTATTCATAGTTTGAGCAATATGAGCAATTTGATCAACGCTGAAATAAAAACAGACATAAACTGCAGACTGTCAGTACAAACAACTAAACTGCTGGTGGAACTGAACAATAAAACACTGAGCAATTAGTGAAATACAGGCCCAGCACGGTGCACCGCATGAGGCGTTTTTACGGCTTAATGGAAAATGAAAACATACTGTACACTGTCGAGAGTTACACGAGAAGACTGATACCACTCTCATACCTGTGTGTCAAAACACACAGCTAGAGACGGGAGGCATTAGCTTAGCTTAGCACAAAGACTAGAAGCAAGGGGAACCAGCTAGCCTATAGGTTGTTTTTTTTTTATTTATTTTAATTATTTTTTATGGGCATTTCCGCCTTTAATGATAGGACAGCTCAGACATGAAAGGGGAGAGAGATGGGGAAGACACGTAGGACAACAGTCACAGGTCGGACTCGAACGCTGGACCTTCTGCATCGAGGAACAAACCTCTATAAGGAGAGTCAAACTGGGTCCTTTTCAAACACAAACTTAAAGACTCTTCTGTCGGCTTCTGTCGGCTTCGTTGTTATTGTGTTATACTGTATCGTTATGTTTATTTTAACTATGTATTGTTGAATTTTATGTAAAGGCCCACTAGGGACTGACATTAAGAATTAGCTTTGGCTAAAATGTTGTAGTATGTAACATGAGTTTATGTAACATACGTCCCTATACAAATAAACTTAAATAAATAAAAATAAATATATGTGCGCCTGCTCTACCAACTGAGCCAACAGGCCACAAGCCTATAGGCTTTTAAATCCGTATTTCATAGAGAATGTAATCATAGATAACAGATGTACAGATGGTTTTACGGGGAGTAACATGCTCCCAGCTATTTATTGTCAAGGGATTTCAAATGTAGCGCTAATATTTCCTTTATTTAACATTGTAGGTGAATGATGAGGGCCATCTTCGCAAATTCAAACTGAAAAAAAAACGAAGGGAGATGGACGTTTCAAATGCAGTTTGAATCGGTAAAAACCTGTTCAGCCACGGTGGAGATATCGATGTCGAAAGTTTAACAATAATGTCTTTTCCACAAATGTGATGGTGTATTGAGGAGGATAACATCAGTAGGCTATAAGCTGTAGGTGAATGGTCTAGGGAACCAGGGAAACTTTGAACATTGAACATTTGACCTTGGGAAAAACATGCTGGGAACATTTCAACCATTTAAAAGGTCTTCTTAATGTGTCATATAAAGAGGATATTGAGGAGCTGGGGAACACAGGACCCTGGGGACATAGATATACACTTAACAGACGGTGTTTTGCAGTGCTCTTGAAGACCAAGTATAAGTAGCACACCATTTAGCATCTAAATCAAATGCTCTTGGCATTTGCAGGAAAGTTTTTTTTTGCTTTTCAATATGCTAACTGACTAACAAGCTATCTGAAGTTAACTAAGCAGCACAGTTCCCCGGTGAAACGAAGACATGGCTACAAAGCTAACGCGGGTTGTGTTTCAAAGTCTGTAAAAAAAATGTAAAAAAAAATGTAGATCTTGAAATTCACCAGGATGCCTTTTAATGATCAATTACATTTTGAATTCCTTCTTTTGGGGTTCTGAGTTTTCTCTTAAAAGAGAGAACAGGATGTAATTTACAGAGCACATCTGAATTCTGAAGCTGCAAAAATCACGCAGTTTAATTTAAGGAGAAACAGTCATATCCACCTGATTAAAAACATAATTTAACCAGGTTTAAATGAACATTTCGGTTACTCTTCTAGGCAAAATCATTCTTTTGTTTTCCTACAAATGATACATAATCGTAGCAAACAAGTTGTTGCATCTGACAAAGAAAACTGTCAAAAAGAGGTATTTAATTGTATTAAATGTATTTCAACATTTAATACAATTAAATCTCCCTTTTTGTGGATCCACTCCAGCACTCAGACAGATACTGTATTGAGCTTTGTGCTTTTCACAACAGACCACCTTGATTCTGGTGTCCATGCAGAGCACATGCTGCATAGTAAACAGCCCCAAAACAACACAGCGCTAGATAACAAAACACAACCGGGGGCTAAAGATTCCGCCCCAAATCAAAATGCTGCTCACAGCCAAAGGTTTCGAGCATCCAGGTCCAGCTCTCCGGAGAATTTTCTATTTTTCTCGAGGAGCACTAAATCCCACAGCTTTTCTCAGCTGAATGCAATGAAATGGCCAGACTCATTCCAGATTCACCCGCAGTACCTCGGCCCCCGTTGGCCCTCACGATTAACAAGGCAACAAAACACAGCAAAGCTTGGAAAAATAAAAATCTACCGTAGGAGGTCGTGCACTTCTCAAAAGCCTCCAAAGATTCACTTTCCACCTCCTGGGACTAAACCGTGCTGCCTGGAAAAAGCACAGAACTCTTCTGAATAACAAGAAAAGACAAGTATGTGTGTCCAGCTTTAGAGCTGAAAGACCAAAAGACCTTTTATATAATGTATCATAACAAAGATGGATTCATTTGTCTTGTATATTAAAAGGTGTCAGTATGCCTCAAAGGAAGTCCAAAACAAACAAGACCGGCTTCATGCAGCTCTGTTTTATCATGAGATCACAAGGGGACACATGACAGTGCTAGTAGGGCTGCACTATATATCGTATTTTTATCGCAATCGCGCTATGATCTGGCGCAATAACCATATCGCGAAAGACACTCAGAAGTTTTTTATGTTAGTTGAAAGAAAATACCAGCAGAAAACTGCACTTTAAAATGTTCTGTCATTATTTTTTTAAAGATAATCTTTTGGGCATTTTAGGCCTTTATTTATATAGGACAGCTGAAGATATGAAAGGGGAGAGAGAGAGAGAGAGAGAGAGAGAGAGAGAGAGAGAGAGAGAGAGAGAGAGGGGGAGCGACGTGCAGCAAAGGGTCGAAGGTCAGAAGGTTACCTCCCCTTTCTCTGCTTTGCCCACCCTGAGAATTTGGCCCACCCATGAGAGAGAGAGAGACAAACGAGCAAAGTGGCAGTTGGTCAAGGCCACCCCCTCTCCTCCTCAATAGCTACAGACACAGAAATGTCACATCCTAAGGAAAGCTCATTGTGGGACTGGCTCTAGTGGCTGTAATTCTGCACCAAGGCTGAATTTCGGGAAAGAGACTTCAGATACAGTATTAGGGGACCACTAAGGTCTATATAAAAGAGACTTCAGATACAGTATTAGGGGACCACTAAGGTCTATATAAAAGAGACTTCAGATACAGTATTAGGGGACCACTAAGGTCTATATAAAAGAGACTTCAGATACAGTATTAGGGGACCACTAAGGCCTATATAAAGAGAACTTCAGATACAGTATTATGGGACCACTAAGGCTATAAAAGAGACTTCAGATACAGTATTAGGGGACCACTAAGGCCTATATAAAAGAGACTTCAGATACAGTATTAGGGGACCACTAAGGTTTATATAAAAGAGACTTCAGATACAGTATTAGGGGACCACTAAGGTCTATATAAAAGAGACTTCAGATACAGTATTATGGGACCACTAGGGCGCTATATAAAAGAGACTTCAGATACAGTATTAGGGGACCACTAAGGTCTATATAAAAGAGACTTCAGATACAGTATTAGGGGACCACTAAGGTCTATATAAAAGAGACTTCAGATACAGTATTAGGGGACCACTAAGGCCTATATAAAAGAGACTTCAGATACAGTATTATGGGACCACTAAGGCATATAAAAGAGACTTCAGATACAGTATTAGGGGACCACTAAGGCCTATATAAAAGAGACTTCAGATACAGTATTAGGGGACCACTAAGGTTTATATAAAAGAGACTTCAGATACAGTATTAGGGGACCACTAAGGTCTATATAAAAGAGACTTCAGATACAGTATTAGGGGACCACTAAGGTCTATATAAAAGAGACTTCAGATACAGTATTAGGGGACCACTAAGGTTTATATAAAAGAGACTTCAGATACAGTATTAGGGGACCACTAAGGTCTATATAAAAGAGACTTCAGATACAGTATTAGGGGACCACTAAGGTCTATATAAAAGAGACTTCAGATACAGTATTAGGGGACCACTAAGGCCTATATAAAAGAGACTTCAGATACAGTATTAGGGGACCACTAAGGCCTATATAAAAGAGACTTCAGATACAGTATTATGGGACCACTAAGGCCTATATAAAAGAGACTTCAGATACAGTATTAGGGGACCACTAAGGTCTATATAAAAGAGACTTCAGATACAGTATTAGGGGACCACTAAGGTCTATATAAAAGAGACTTCAGATACAGTATTAGGGGACCACTAAGGCCTATATAAAAGAGACTTCAGATACAGTATTAGGGGACCACTAAGGCCTATATAAAAGAGACTTCAGATACAGTATTAGGGGACCACTAAGGTCTATATAAAAGAGACTTCAGATACAGTATTAGGGGACCACTAAGGTCTATATAAAAGCATCCAAAAAGCAGCAGGTCGTGGGACCTTTAAATTCTTCAAGCAGTTCGTTGTATTTTAGCAGAATACGGAAAGCAGCAGAAAGGCAGATCTTAGTACACTGAGTACAGTTGATGTATCGCAAGTAATATCTTTATCGCAATATTCAACAACGTTATTGCATATTTTCCTCATATCGTGCAGCCCTAATTGCCAGGGCTGTCCTTGACCTCGACTAGAGAGACATTCTTAGTCGACTAACACTCGTACAATTTTGTCGAAGTTGATTTAATCAACAGATCTGTAAAACGGAGTTTCACAAACAATCATGCAAAAGCACCATTTTAAATTTTGCGTTAGATTAGGGCTACACAATTAATCGCAATTTTATCGAAGTTGCAATATGGTCTACTGCAATATCCAAATCGCAGAGGGGTGCAATACGGTATTTGTTAAAGGTCAAATTTGTGTCAAACCATTCTGTCTATACGGTAATTCCTCTACTGTGCGACAGTAAGTCTCGTGGTTATGACCCAATCGTTAGCCTATTTTTACAAAACCGTCTGCTACGGAGCCATAACGTGAGGTACAAGGTAATGGAGCCTTTTATACATTGTCGTGTTTCTTTAGAAATAAACAACGGACAAATAGAGTCTTTACACGCTTCAGATGTAAAGTTATTCGCTGTCAAAGTGACGTCAAAATGAATGGGAGTCAATGGGATGCTAACGGAAGGTGATGGCTTGTTAACCTCAGAATCTCCCCATAGGAGGTACACTTTCCAGATGCTCACTTACCCCCTTGGAGGCAAGGAAGCTATTTCCCGTTGCTAGGTAACTACATGCTGTTATCTCATTGGTTGCGCTTTCGAAAGGTCAGCGACAACTAGGTCAAAGTTTAACTAATTTGAACTTTGAGCGCAAAGTGGCAAATCCCTCTCCCCCCCTGTAGGAAATCAATGGAACAGCCGGTGCAGAACGGTTTTGCCGCCTATCATGTGTAGACAGCTTAAGACCAAAAACTACAGATTAGTCGACTAACCAACTAGGGGGCAGCCCTAGAAATTGCTCTAAATAACTTGAATTGATTGCTTTTATTGACAGACACCTCATACTGCGATATATATATTTAAATCTTTACTTAAAGGAGCCCTTTACTGCCTTATCTTTGCCTGATGTTCAGTTATAAGTCTTCTTAGGAGAATATTGTTTGTCGGTTAGTTTTTTTCCTTCTGAAAAACATGCAGTGGGCATGAGGGCAGTCGTATTATTTATTTCAAGCGCCACAATCTCCACCAATAAGAGAGAGTAGCGTGTATTTGAAAGCAACATTTTTAATCAACTCAGGTCTTTTCTGGACAATAATAGCACACTATTTAGAGAGGCTTTAGAGTAAATCAAACTAGATCTTGTAAAAGTGAAGGGGAAATCCTCATGCAGCAGAAAATGACCCCTCTTACGTCACAGAGTGCCATGAGAGGCCAACTGATCTCCCAACAAATGACAAAGGAAAGTCTTGAGGAATGAGGAAGAGCTGAGATCTGATTTGAATGTTTCTTTAAAAAGGACTGACTCCGGCAGCTCAGACTGAAACTTTAATGCCTCATGGTTTGATGGTATTAATATTTCAGCACAGCTAAAAATAAAAAGTGGTTTCAACAATATTGTAAGAATGGGAAAGGTGAGTGCTCTAACGGACAGCTGCAACAATGGGCCTTTTTCACAGCAGACATTTTTGACTTGTCATAGTAGGAAAAGTACAGCTGAGATTGATAACCTTAACGATGGCTCAGTTCCATCAAGTGTCCCAGTAAGATATTTCAGTGAGTCAGCATGCACAATACCAGGACCTCTCCTAAGTGGAATGCAGCCATCAGTAATGGTTTAATACCAGGACCTCTCCTAAGTGGAATGCAGCCATCAGTAATGGTTTAATACCAGGACCTCTCCTAAGTGGAATGCAGCCATCAGTAATGGTTTAATACCAGGACCTCTCCTAAGTGGAATGCAGCCATCAGTAATGGTTTAATACCAGGACCTCTCCTAAGTGGAATGTAGTCATCATTAATGGTTTAATACCAGACCTCTCCTAAGTGGAATACAGCCATCAGTAATGGTTTAATACCAGGGCCTCCTAAGTGGAATGTAGTCATCAGTAATGGTTTAATACCAGGACCTCTCCTAAGTGGAATGCAGCCATCAGTAATGGTTTAATACCAGCCTTTCTAAGTGGAATGCAATCAGTAATGGTTTAATACCAGGACCTCTCCTAGTGGCTCAGTAATGGTTTAATACCAGGACCTCTCCTAAGTGGAATGCAGCCATCATTATGGTTTAATACCAGGACCTCTCCTAAGTGGAATGCAGCCATCGTAATGGTTTAATACCAGGGTCTCCTAAGTGGAATGCAGCCATCATTAATGGTTTATACCAGGTCTCTCCTAAGTGGAATGCAGCCATCAGTAATGTTTAATACCAGGACCTCTCCTAAGTGGAATGCAGCCATCATTAATGGTTTAATACCAGACTCTCCTAGTGAATGCACACGTTGGTTTATACCACTCTCCTAAGTAATGCAGCCATCAGTAATGGTTTAATACAGGACCTCCCTAAGTAATGACATTATGGTTTATAACTCTAATACTTTTTTGAATACACCTGTGCTTGTCCTACTATGACATGTCAACAGGTCTGCCGTGAAAAAGGTCTATAACTTTCATTATCAGTTACTCTGCTGATTATCTTCACCATTCATATGGTTGTTGTTTTATTTATAAAATGTAAAACAATGTGACACCTTTAAATGTCTTGTTATGTCTGATCAACAGCCCAAAATATTACATTTATATTCAAATGTTTCTGCTTGAAAAGATGAATTGACCGATCCTTTCAGCTGAAGTCTAAATATGTGCATTACATCAGAGACGGAAAGTAACTAAGTACATTTACTCAAGTATAATATTGAGCAACTTGTATTTATTTTAAATTATGTATTTACTTATTTTATACTTCTACTCCACTACATCTCAGAGGCAAATTTTATTCCATTACATTTGTCTGACAACATTTGCTGATTTAGATTATTGAAACAAATTATAAACCAACTAATAAAATATGATGAATTATTAGGTTAAACTACCAGGCAGAACAAAAAGTAATTAAAATGAGCTCCACATTTACCAGCTGCAACAGTGACGACATTAACACATTAATGCAGCAATAATTACTGTGTAATCCAGTAATATAATAATATACTGTGGTATTGATACTTTTACTTCATCTAAGTACTTCTTCCACCTCTGGACAAAAGTATAAGTAAATGGTCTTTTATTATGTATGTGTGTGTATCTTCTGTCCCTTCCAAACAAACACTTTACTTAATATAAACACACACACATACACACACACACATAAATACATACAAACACATGCACAAACAACACACACACAGTGCGAAAACAACAACAAAAAAACACAAAAAAAATAAAAAAACACAACAAAATAACATTACCATAATTCCTCTCTCCATCACACACACACACAGACACGCACAAACACACATACATACACTCACACACACACACACAGACACGCACACACAAACACAGACGTATGCACACGCACACACACACACACGTAGACACACACACACGCACACACAGACACGCACGCATGCACACACACAAATACACACACACACGCACACACACGTACACAAACACAGTAACCAGCGCTGCCCTTCTCACCCCCGCTACGCAGCCTGTCGAGCCCTCCGCGTGGCGACATGCGATCCGACGCCGTGGCTTTATCTCGGGGTCTTCACGCAGCTGGCCTGAACTAGGAACCAGACCGGCGGTCCTCCTCCACACCAGAGACCCTGGAACATGTCGAAATGTTCGGGCTCAGGACAACGACCCCAGATCCACTGACTGGACACCTGCGTGCTGACGTCACTGCTGCTTTTTCTCTCACACACATACAAATACCATTCGTTGTTCATTATGGTCCGTGGGGGGATGGTTTCTGTTGTTTAGTTGGTCACTTACGTACAAACAGACACATTTAAAATCATCTGTGCTTTCCTTTACGGGAACGCTTCCAAACCCTTTTCCCTTGTGGCCCTTTAAAATGAAGTTTATGTACTTGTCATATGAGTTGAGTGATTTTTCCTTCTCAATAAGGTTTCATTTAAGGTACTTTTTGAAGCCTGAAGAGGTCAATATTTCCAGTATTTTTGCATCATTTTAAGCCTCTATCATAGACAAATAGATGGAAAATGAATATCATGCCATCATTGATCAATTGTCTGCGTCAATTCAAATCCTTCAGTTCCATCAGCCTCTGAGTTGAGAATAGTTGCTGGTCTTCTATGAATGCAATACTACTGCTGTTACTAATGAATAACTATGATTGGCAGTTTTGTGTGTGTTTTTTTTTTTCTTTTACATTTTATAACTGAGAAGATGGTTGAAAATGTTGCTTTAGAGCAGTGGTTCTCAACCTCTTTGGGAACAGCGCCCCCCCCCCCATCAAATAAGATGTAGGCTAATTGCAATGAATATTAATGATTAGGTCCTATTATTGTTATGATAATTATTATTGTTGTTATTAGTCCTATTACTATTGTTACTATTGTTATCAAAAATCCTCAAAAAATCATATAATTGAATGAAAAATGTTCCACAGCTATGTTAAATATAGACTTATTAAAAGATAAATGATGTTAACGTTTAATATAGACTATAAAGTTCACGACAAGACTGATTCATAACGCTGCAGTATGGAGTTTATATAAGGTGATACTCTGATGTCCCGTTCCCGTGAAGGCAGCACAGAGCTGCACCACATAAAGAAACACGAAAGAGAAGAAGAGTTGGGATCCACCGTCTCGTCCAGTCGCAGTGGCGTAAACTGCCCGGTTTTAATGTTGCAGACTGCTGTTTTTTGCAAGTAGTTTAACCCTCATATTATGTTAAGGGTCAATTTGAGCCATTTCCGTTTTTTGCATTGACCAAAATACTGGTTAACCTATCTTTCTCTTCATGAAATTTTATGACATTTCCTCATTTAGGGTGTTAAATCAGAACACGCTGATGTGTAGTGGAATATCTATTCAGAGTCTCCATTGGAAAAAAAATGTTCGTGATGAGGAAAAAAACATTAAATAATTGCTAAATATAGTTTTGGAATTAAAAATGTATGGCATTTCTCCTTTCTAAATGTTCATATAATGTAAAATAAACTTCTTTTTGGTTTTACCTTATTCTTTGACTGTTTTGAGTGTATTTACACCGTCATTTTGACCCGTTACATCATCAATGCAATTTTTTTTCAACATAATATGAGGGTTAAAGTGTAAAGTCGTATTGCTGTGAACCTTTGGTGTAAACTCACCTTAAAACAAACGCCCCCCAAAGGCACCTCAACACCCCCCTTTCTACAATATTGCTTCCAGCGCCCCCCTGTCATCCTCTGAACGCCCCCCTGGGGGGGCTGTACCACCCCCCGTTGAGAAACACTGCTTTAGAGCAACAAGATCATAGACATTTAAATATTCAGCGACTTGGTTTATATCATGACTGTGCAGGTAAAACCTTGTTGGGCCAATTAGCCGGACGCTAAATGCAAATCTGTGTTAATAAATTCTGCAGGTCCCGGAGAAAACTGAACATCTGGCGAAAGTGGCTGTTCTTCAACCAGCTACAGACATGCTGTGTTTATCCAGCCCTCTCCACCTCCACCTCCACCTCCACCTCCACCCAGCCCTCTCTCCTCCACAGGAGTTGGGTCAGAGCCAGCGATGGGGTGTGCGAGGATCTCACACTTTTTGGCAAGCCGTTGGGAGTCTCTGACGTTGTTTTTCCTTCATTCCCTCTGTTGTTTTTTTTATCTTCCTTTTTTGTTTTTTCTTCTTCTGCATCTCCGTAAAATTCTTCCGTCTGGGCCTCTCGTCACTCGCTGTCAACCTTCCCAGCTCCGTGTAGCTGAGGAAACACACAGCGATCTGGCAGCCGGGCCGAGGACAGCTCATTGGACTCGTCTCCGCAGGAGGAGCACTGGGATGGGGAGGCTTCTCTCCTGCCAAGTTCTCATCATACTCAACAATTACACAGAATGACTAATAGCTGTGAGAAGAGGAGGAGACCAAGGAGACAAACAAGCAGTTCCCAAAGTTAGAAAACACACCAAGGGTGAGACACAAAAACGCCTTTTATATTCATGTTGGCATTGCCGGAGCCGTGAAATAACTCAAGCAGGTGACAGGCGGCGTGAGACAATATGGTGCAGGGCCCTGGAGCAGCGACAGCATTGTCAGACACAGGGTTTGCAGAGCAGGTTTTTGTTTTTTTTGTTCTTCCCACTGAAGGCTAACAATACCAGTGATCTGTGGGAGTAGTTCCATCCTCGTCTCTCACATCTTTCTGTTTCTGCCGTGGCCTCCGAAAAAAGTGAGGTTAGGCTGTCGGAGCTTCGCTGCTCGCATCAAGAGCCTCGGACCTTCGTCCTGAACGTTTCCTGGAGTGACATTTCATAAGGAAAGTCACTTCTGAAGGTTCATCCAGACAGCTAATCCTGATCCAGGACAGTCATATTTCAGTTTGACTCTGCAAAATCGAAATGTGTCTGTGTATATAGCTTGCCTAAAACAGGACTTGTATGATGTTGATTTTTTTTCCCCTGATTTTGAGTTGATTACAGGGTATTCTTCTCAGCTAGGCTACTACTGTGTTAGATTTTTATTTATACCATGGGTAATATGAGTATTTGTTTTGAATATTTATAGTATGAGTAATGTGTATGTGGTCATGAGTGAGGTGTGTGGGTGAGAAGTATGTGCATTTATTTCATATTGTATTTTAATGCTGCAAACTGGAATCCTCCAACTAAGTTCTGTTGTGTAAATATATGCAATGACAATAAAGATCTATCTACTGTCAATTTCATTGACCTCTGGATTCCCCTGTGTTTCCCTGTCTGTCTTTCCCTCGGTCTCCTCCCCTGTGTGTGTGTGTGTGTGTGTGTGTGTGTGTGTGTGTGTGTGTGTGTGTGTGTGTGTGTGTGTGTGTGTGTGTGTGTGTGTGTGTGTGTGTGTGTTCATCAGCAGGGGCGTGGCTCTACAGTTGTACCAGGCACACCTGACTTCCATTTACCATCAAGCTCAGTACAAGAAACCCAGCTCTCCACTCACTCGTCGCCAGATTGTTTTCCGTTCTCCATGTGGCAACTCTTGAGGCTTAAACCTCCAGTGAATAATCTGACTTTGACCCATTGTTATGACTGAAAATAATCTCACCTGTGTCTCTTCCATCTCCAGCACCTGCCTAAGATGAGCCTGCCTTCCTGCTCATCCTCTGCCACACCACCAGATACCATCTACTTTCACCAGGATTGCCACCTCACCACCTTATTTTACTTTCTTTACATGCACATACCGAGATAAAATAAAACTACTAACTCCAATCTATTGTGTCGGAGTCTGAATCTGCTTCTGGGGTCCAAACTAGGAGCAAATCGTAAAAGAAAAAGGACCAAATATCTAATTAACAAGACATTCCTAAAGCAACTTCACAAATTAGTCATGATCTTCAGGTGGAAAAAATTAAGGTATAAAGTGACACTAACTATATTACAGAAATATGGTAGTCTCCTTTATAAATCGTACGGCAACCAGCTGCAGGCCTTCAGCCACAATTTAAATTGAATTTAACTCTTAAATGCATCTTCGTTTTTCCAGATATTCAGAATCACCTGGGACCTGTTGCTAATGATGTGTCTCACAGATTGGGATACAAATCCAAATAATATTGCTTTTCAACTTTGTAGAACCTTTTGGAACATAGTATAATAATATAATTTATAAAAATAAATGTTGAAAACTGTTGGACTTTGGACTTCTTTCTCTCTTTTTACGTTACACAGATAAAACGGCACCAGTGATTAATTTGCGTCTGTGTCTGTATCTGTTTTCACTTGAACATATGTAACTGTCAAAAAACACACACACACACAGGCGTACACGCACATGCACACACACACACACAGACACACACACACACACAGCAGATGTAAACATAAATTATGAGTCGACACACACAAACACAAACATGAGAGACTCCCACAACAGGGAGGAGACAGCAGATGTGAATCCAGGCATTACTGTACCACTGATGTCACGTTTCACTGTCAGATCAAATTAATTAGTCCAACAGCTGTTTCCAGCTCAGACACAGAGTCATGCTAATGTGACAAGCGCTCAAGTCCAGACGGATCTTTCATAAGTGAACTACTAAAACCTGTGACTCATATTCTCATAACTTTTCTCTCAAAACGTGATGACATTAATACGGATAATTCCAGTTTATTTGAGTCTTACTTTTTGTAGTTCAGTTTACAGCTGAGATTTGTGAAAGCAACGAGGAACAGGAACAGTCAGATAATCAGACTGTCTGGTTGGTTTTAAATGAGGGGATATCTTAATGTTACAGCAAATAATGATGTTTTAGACAATAGTGTACTTTAAAGGCTGCAACTAACAACTGTTTTCATTATCAATTAACATGAGCTGCAAAAGATGAATCAATTAGTTGTAAACTATTAAATCTATCTGCAACTCTTTTGAGAATCAATTAATTGGTTAAAAATTCTCTGATCTCAGCTTTTTATAAGTGAATATTTTCTAGTTTCTTCACTCCTCTGTAACAGTAAACTGAATAGCTTTAAGTAGTTAGTTAGTTAGTTGCAGCCATATCGAATAGTCAGACCTATCTCCACACTGTCTTTATACCACTTTATACGGTGGTTAAAAAAAAAAAAAAGAGAGAGCACCCAAAATGTCAATGAACCTGAAGTGCACAGCAAAACTGTGTGCGTACAACTTTAGTATGTACAGTAGGTCAAAGTTGAACTCAGACGGACAGTTTGGTGATAATTTTACCGGTCACTTTCTTTTTCTCTTCCAAAATAAAGCTTTATTTATACTTCTGTTTTGAAGGGTTATGCTGTGCTTATGGCAGCTATGTGCCAAAACTGAAGTGTGGAAAGAGGGACTTTATACAGTATATGATAGTTTATAGTTCTCATTTTAATTAATCGGTAAAATAATAGGATAATTGATAATGAAAAACAATTATCATTTAAAAGGAATACGCCACCGTTTGTTGAATAGGGTTATTCACCGTCTCCTCTATATTTATATAGATGGGCAAACGCATTTTTGGCTCAGTGAATGCATTGTCTTAGTCCGGCAGCGCCGCCGCTAGCTTAGCTTAGCGTAGTGAATGTAATCCTTTGTTGCCGTTAGCATGTCGTGAGTAAAAGTGACCCAACAACAACAAAAACAAAACCTAATTACTTCTTGTGGCCTGCGTGTTCACAATGAGTACAAATAGCAATGCAGATTAAGACTAGACCATTTCCTAGGAAGATATTGATTTGGGACTATATTGGGTGGAAGTAGGCTACAGCCGAAGCACTGCTACTTGGGTACAGAGATATCACAGCACCTGAAAACCCCCAACTTCCGTCAACATACCGGCGTCAATATTAGCTGGCTATTTTTCCTACAGTAGACAGTGAATGGCGATGAACATGGCGGATTTTGTGAGAGACGAAGAGGATGACTTCTCAGACAGTCAAGATCCAGAAGCATACCTCTACGAACCAGA